>NW_020837958.1:8969379-9264112 GCF_003676395.1 Aethalodelphis obliquidens | reverse complement strand
TATATATATATATATATATATATATATATATATATATATCTTTTGTTCTGTGCTAGGAAAAAAGAAATGATTAAAAGTAAGTGGCTCTTGGGCTTCCCTGGTGGCACAGTGGTTGAGAGTCCGCCCGCCAATGCAGGGGACACAGGTTCGTGCCCCGGTCCGGGAAGATCCCACATGCTGTGGAGCGGCTGGGCCCGTGAGCCATGGCCGCTGAGCCTGCGTGTCCAGAGCCTGTGCTCTGCAACGGGAGAGGCCACAACAGTAAGAAGCCTGCGTACCGCAAAAAAAAAAAAAAAAGTAAGTGGCTCTTGACAATTTTGAAGTAGGCATACCTTTAAATTAAAAATCCAGTCTGTCCACAATTACCTTTTGACTTCTAGATGTTGTCAATACAGAAGGGACAAATAGAAATATGACTTTTTTCTTTTCAGGGCACACTGTCTATGAAGTCGCAGGCATAGGGAGGAAAACTAAACTGTTCCCTTTCTACTTGGTCTTTTTGAGTGGGATTATTAGTTTTCTCTTGTAAATGTATTAACAGGAAGAGAACAAACAAATAATGCAAAAACAAAAACACAATCCAAGTTTACCTTTTAATCATGCAGTTGCCAAACTCCCAAATATAATAATTATTATGAATATTCTGTCCTCTTTATATTGAGATTCCCCCACCTCCACCCTTAGCACCACATACAACTGCATGGATTTTATCTCATTTGTTTGGTTTTCTTTATGTATAGACATTTTATATACTTTTATCTTCTAGAAATGTTCAGAATCATAGAGGTATAAATTACTAGATCACTAATAATTTTGTGTTAACTGGAGGAATCAGATGATGTTTTTCTTCCTAAGACAACAAGAAAGGCCCAAATAGGTGAAAAGAAGTAAAGGTGGAAAAGCAAGAATTAAGATGGTTGAACACGTGTGGAAAGACTGTTTGCGGCTCCTATCATTTCCCTTTTCTACAACCTTTTATGATTTATCTCCAATGTGAAAAAATGTGTAGGTAAGAATATCCTCCTGGATCTTCATGAATTTCTCTATTGTTTCCTCTTCAGTATAAATTCCCTTGAAGTGAGTTGTGGAAGTGATAGTAAAATATGACAGCCAAAAAAAAAAAAAAAAAAAAAAGACCGCCATTGTCTCAAGGGAAAGTAAAATATCACTCCAATGAAAGAAAAATAAATTTTTACTTTTAATTTTGAAGTTTATTGAAAAAGACCAGTGCTTAAGAGTCCAAAGATGCGAGTTTGAGTCCAGCTCCACCACTTATGAAATGTGTGTTCTTGAGAAATTTATATAATATCTCCATCTGAAAAATTGTGGATTGAAGTAACTAATTAAAAAGATGTCTGGAGGATAAAATGAAATAATCAATGTAAAAAAGCCCTGGAAACTGTACTAGAAATGTACATCTTTGTCATCCTCATCCCTTTGCTAAGATTAGCAATATGCAGTCAATCCAGATATTTCTACTATTTTACATTTGTAAGTCTATGTGTATGTGCACAGCTTAATTTAACAGAATTATAATCTCTAGGATTATTTCAGAGAAAGCTCCTTCCATTAAAATTAATAATATTGCATACTCCCATGCAAATTTTAATCTTTGGAATTGTCTTCTTCCTAATACACTCTTGCAGTATCTGTCAATGACAAATTACTTCAGAAAGAGTATTCTTAAAAAAATGTCCTAAGGATAGTGATTTGATTTCTGGCTTGGGTTTGTAAATAGGGAGAATTATATCTGCAACCTATGAATCTCCAAACATGCATTTTCTTTGACCAATTAACAATGCAACTAAATTCTGACCCATAGATTTCTGTCTTCGCTGACCCAGTTTCTGCTATACTAAAATGGTGTGATACCAATTGGGCAGTAGTTTTCCCTGGAAACATATGACCTCTGGTGAATGGACTGAGATCCCCCCAGTTGAGGACCATGGACAGCCATCTCTTAGCAGTAGGTAATGGATAATAAATTCTATTCTGTGAGGCAGGGAGCATTGATTAGTTTTTTGCTAGACAAGGCCCTATCCATCCCAAATGAGCTTCCAATCTTAATTCATTTTCTTCACTGTGACCTAAGTCAAGGTCTCAAAAAATGAAAAACTAATGTGATGCTCTGATAGAATTTGCTCTAATATTCAGGACTGTTTAACAATGAAAAATAACAGAAACTCAACTATTTTTGCCTAAACATTGATTTATCAACATGTATTTGGAGACAAAACAAAATAAAATTAAAGGTTTCTCTAGCACACCACCTATCATAGTTATAAGGTACTCTTTTTTCCCTAAATGAAGCTGGTCCTTATAGTTTCATTATTGTGAAGGTCTTAAACAAATATAGAATAATCACCTATAGCTCGAGTATTTTTTCTTATCAATCACTCAGAAGATTTTTTTGTTCTTTATACTGTACCTTATAAATTTTCATTTAAGTAATTAACTAAGGATCATTAATTTACTTAAAATTTATTTATTTATTTATTTATTTTGTGGTACATGGGCCTCTCACTGTTGTGGCCTCTCCCGTTGCGGAGCACAGGCTCCAGACGGGCAGGCTCAGCAGCCATGTTTCACGGGCCTAGCCACTCCGTGGCATGTGGGATCTTCCCAGACCGGGGCACGAACCCGTGTCCCTGCATCGGCAGGCGGACTCTCAACCACTGCGCCACCAGGGAAGCCCCTACTTAAATTTTAAAATGGTCAAGTACTACGTAAATAATAAAAATGAAAATATATTGAAAATGGCCAGGAACCAAATGTAAGTTTTATGGAAATATATAATAATGAGGGGAATAATAAATAATAATATAAACATAATTTACATTATAATAATGTGATATAAATATAAAGTGCAAGGTAATATAATGGCTACCACATCTACTGTTTGGGTTTAAAAACTGATATGATGTAATAAGTCACATTTATAAAACACTTCTACGATTCAAGCATTTCACATTGAATCTTTAATTTCCTTATCCTAAGTTCCTAGAAGAGTTGGGAATACATTGTTATCAGTAACCATTTTTTAGTCAAAACAAACTTAATAGCTATATTTCACAGAGGAGAAAAATTAGAATAAATTAATAAATTTTCAGTTTTCATTTCTGAATGTAAGGAACTTGGAAGTCATCACTTTGTCTTAACAACAAGTGAAAGCTAAACAGATTGAAAAATCAACAACTCTTCTGCATTTGTAAGAAAAGTGAGGGAAAAACTCACCTCTCGAGGACTGGAGAAATAGGCAGTCAAATACAGGGAGCTGTGGCTTCTCTGAGCAGAGACTAAGGAGAGGAGATCATCATGGGAACCAGTGTGAAGGTAGGAAAACCTGAACTACAACTGAATTGCTGGAGGCTCAGTGTGGACAACCCTGAAAGGTAAAAACTCCAAGGGGGCCCAGTTATATGGAGGACTCCACAGTATGGTGAGTTTTGCTTCCAGGAGCTCCACCAGGTACTCACAGTAAATATAAGAGAAAAATCTCCTTATGCTTTTGGCAAGGGGAGGTGAAAAGGAACAATTCTGAAATACACCAGAGCATTCTGGTGGTCTCAACAAGCCTTTGCTCAGGAGAAACTAGTCAACCAGAACCTAATCTGCTGGAGTATTTTCAGGGCCTAACTGACCTGGGAGAGAGAAATACCCAACTATAGTCAGCTGTAGACTTCCACGTGGGAGAAGGGAATTACCCAATTCCAGCCCACTCTGGCAATCTTGTCCCACATATGGAAGAAGGAAAAAACTGAGAAACACTTGGTGAAGTTCACAGTCCAGAAGCATAGACTCATTAAAAAGAATAAGATTTAATCATAGGACTATAGAAAGCTTCCCTTCCCCTACAACTATATTATTAGAGTTATACTTGCAACAGTTCCTTTTACCTGGTACATGTCTAGCTATCAAGAACAAATTACAAGACATACTAAAAGGCAAGAAGTACAATTTGAAGAACAAATGTCTGACCAGACAAGGCAAAAAATGTTGGAATTACCAGACCAGCAGTTTAAAACAGCTATGATTGTTATGCTAAGGTTTCTAAAGGATAAAGTAGACAGCATGTTAAAACAGATGAATAATACAAGCAGAGAGATAGAAACCCTAAGAAAGAATCAAAATGAAATGCTGAATGTCAAAAACACTGTAACAGAAATAAAGCATGGTTTTGATGGGTTTATTAGTAGCTGAGAAAAATAATCTCTAAGTTTAGAATATCTCAATAGAAACCTCACAAAGTGAAAAGCAAAGAGAAAAAAAATGAAAAAAAAAAAAAGGACAGAATTCAGAGATTGTGAGACAAACACAAAAGATGGAACACTTGCATAATGGGAATACCAGGAAGAACAGAAAAAGGGAAAGGAAAAAAATAAATATTTGCAATAATGACAGAGTTTCTGAAATTAATATAAGACACTAAACCACATATCCAGGAATCTCAGTAAATACCATGCAGGATAAATGCCAAGAAAACTATACATAGGCATGTCATTTTTAAACTATATAAAATCAAAGATAAAGATAAAGAAAAAAATTCTGAAAAAAAGGAGAAAACACCTTAAATATAGAGGAACTATAATAAGAGTTACCTATGACTTCTCTTTAGAAACCATGCAAGCAAAAAGAGAAAAATTTGGAGTGAAATATTTAAAGTGTTGAAAGAAAGAAAAAAAAACGACTAACAATTCTGTACTCTGTGAAATTGTCCCTCAAAAGTGTAGGAGCGTTAAATACTTTTTCAGGCAAACAAAAATTGAGAGATTTTTTGCCAGTAGACCTATCATGCAAGAAATATTAAAAGAAGGTTTTTTTAGAGAGAAGGAAAATATATAGGTCAGAAACTTGGATCTGCATAAAGAAAGAAGAGCATTGATAAAGGAATATATAAAGACTAAATAAAAACTTTGATTTTTCTTATCCTTAGTTGATTGAACAGATAGTTTATTCAAAATGATAGCAACGATGTACTTAATTATGTATGCATATATATTTATATATATGCTTATATATAAAAAATGGATGACAGCAATGATACAAGAGATGAGAGAGAGGAATTAGAGTTACATTGTTATTATAAGTTACTCAAATTACTAGGGAAGCAGTATAGTGTTATCTGAAAGTGGACTTCGATTAGTTGTAAACGTATTTTGCAAACCCTAGGGCAACCACTAAATATAGTTTTCAAAGAAGTATCGGTGACATGCTAAGAAAGAGAGAAAATCAAATCATATAAAATGCTCAATTAAAATCATAAAATTCAGAAAAGGGGTGGCAGACAAAAATCTAAGAACAAAGAACAAGAGCAACAAATAAAAAACAGTAACAAATATGGTAGATATTAATCTAACTATATCAATAATTCAATAGTCACTTTGAATATCAATGGTCTAAAAGCACCAATTAAAAGACAGAGATTTCCAGGGTGGATCAAAAAACAATACCTAACTCTATGTTATCTATAAGAAACCCACTTTAAATATAAATATACATACGGATTATAAGTAAATAAGTAGAGAAAAGCATACCATGCAAACACGAATAAAAATAGACTGGAGTAGTGATATTAAGTTCAGATAGAGCAGACCTCAAAGCAAGGAAAGTTATTATGAATAGATAGATAGAGCAGACCTCAAAGCAAGGAAAGTTATTATGAATAGATAAGGCTAAAACTCATAAAGATTCATAGAGAATTGGATGACTCCATACTGGAGACTTCAGTTGCTCTCTATCATAAATGGACAGATCTAGCAGACAGAAAATCAGTAAGAACATAGTTGCACTCAAAACACCATCAATCAACCACATATAATGAATATTTATAGACTATTTCATCCAACAACAGAAAAATACACACTCTTCTCAAGCTCGCAAGGGGCATTCACCAAGATAAACCACATTCCATCCTATAAAACACCGCTTAACAAACTGTAAAAATATATATAAATCATACAAATGTCTGCTCTCAGACCACAATGAAATTAAATTAGAAATCAATAATAGAAAGGTAAATGGAAAATATCAAAATGTATGGAGATTTACCAACACACTTATAAATAACACATGGGTCAAAGAAGAAATCTCAGGAGAAATTTTTAAAATATTTTGAACTAAATTAAAATAAAAACACAACTTATCAACATTTGCAGAATGCAGCAAAAGCAGTGCTTAGAGGAAAGTTTATAGCATTGGATGCATATGTTCAAAAGGAAGAAAGAGCTAAAATCAGTAATCTAAGTTTTCACCTTAGAAAATTAGAAAAAGAATGACAAAATAAATCCAAAGTAATTAGAATAAAAGAAATAATAAGAATTAGAGCAGAAATCAATGAAATTGAAAACAAGATATCAATAGAGTAAACCAATGAAACCAAAAGCTGGTTCTTTGAAAAAATCAATAAAACCAATAAACCTCTAATGAGACTAAGAAAAAAAGAAAAAGGGCACAAAGTACTAATATCTGAAATGAAAGAGGGGACATCACAACAGGTACCATAGGCACTAAAAGAATAATGAAGGTGGTCAACAGGTACAAAATTCCGTTTTTAAAATAAACAAGTCCTAGGGATATAATGCACAGGATGGTGACTATAGTTAACAGTACAGTATTGTATATTTGAAAGTTGCTGAGTAGATCTTAAAAGCTCTCATTACAAGAAAAAAATTGTAACTATGTGTGATGATTGATGCTAACTGTACTTATCATGGTAATCACTTCACAATATATACATAGATCGAATCATTATTACATTGTACACCTCAAATTAATGCAAGGTTATATGTCCATTTATTTCTCAATGAAAAAACAAGAATAATCTAAGAATACAATGAGCAACTCTATGGCCATATATTTTGGTAACCTAGATGAAATGGACCAATTCCTTGAATGACACAACTTGCCAACACTCACCCAGGAAGACATAGACCATCTGAATAGCCTATATTTATTCAATAAATTAAACCAACAATTATTAACCTTCCAAAACAGAAAGAACCAGACCCAGATGGGGTCACTAGTGAGTTCTACAATATTTTAAGGGAAAAATTATACCAATTCTCTGCAATCTTTTTCAGAGGATAAAAACAGAAGGAATACTTTCTGGTTCATTTTATAAGGTCAGTATTATCCTAATACCCAAACCAGAAAAAGACAAGATGAAAAAAACTGCAGATCAATATCTCTCATGAACATAGATACAAAGGCCTTAAATAAAATATTGGTGAATTGAATCCATTAATGTATAAAAAGAATTATATACCATGACCAAGTGGGATTTATCTCAGGCATGCATGGCTGGTTCAACACTCAAAACTCAATTAAAGCAACCATAATATCCAGGCTAAAAAAAATCACATAATCATATCAATAGATGCAGAAAAAGCATTTGACAAAATATAACCCCCATTCATGATAAAAACTCTCAGTAAACTAGAATTAAAGGAGATCTTCCTCAACTTGATATAGAATATCCACAAAAAACCTACAGCCTAAATTATACTTATTCCAAGAAACTCAAAGTTTTTCCATTAAGATCAGGAATCAGTGAAGGATGTGCTCTTCCCATGCCTTTCCAACCTCATACATCGAGCACTTTGCACTGTCACACAACCAACCTTAGTGAAACCTGGATGTAAGCGCAGGTCTGACGCCAAAGTGCTCTTAATTAACCCACTATCCAATGTCACTTTATAGTATCTCACTGGATGTTTACTATAGACTATCCTCCCCAAATCTCCATGTCATGTTTTTCTGAGCAAGCTGTTGTATAAACTGCCCACTGTTAGTCACATAACTATATTTTGATTCTACAAATTATTTTTATAACACTTTATTAATGTGAGTTAGAAAATACATAAAATAATATTAATTCTGATCCTTAAATTCCTGAGTAAAAATATCTTTCTTTAAAAACACAGATTTCAGAGAAACAATGAGAGAGTATTAATAGAAGCAAAGAACAAGTATCCCAGGGAAAACTGAGGAATGCAGAGAAAACCAGTGTGACTGGAAGAGTTAGATGGCAGCCAAGAGAAAGCCATAGGTCAGAGCATGGTAAGCTGTAAGTTTTGCAAGACATAGGTAAGGCTGGATTTCATGGCAAGTGAGAAGGAAACTATTAGAATGCTTTTTCTGAATTCACACACACACACTCCGCTGGCTGTATTCAGAATGCTTCCTGGGGCTGGGGGAGGAGAACACAAGAGGAAAAGTGTAAATGTCATTTTTAGAAGCCATTAAAATAACCCAGTTTTAAGATGATGCACTCTCGGGATAGATTTGTAGCAGATGAGGTGGTGAGGAATAATAGTTTAGACATATTTTGAAAATAAAATTGGAAGCATATCCAAATAGATTTTATGTAATATCAGTTTGGATAATTTGGACACTACAAAAAAATACACTGGGAGAATAGGAAGTGATGGCCTGTAGCTAAGATTTTGGAAGATGAGCATTCTGTGTTAGCTTACAGTTTGGGGGTAAGTAGGGAGTAGGTTGTTAAGGTAATATGGCAGAAAAGGTTATAAGAAGATAGAAATCCGAGATATTAAGAATCCAATGTATTAGGTAGATTGTGAACATGTAATATATATTACATGTATCAAAATCAATGCAGAAAATACCAGAATGTCATACCTAGTTCTGTGAGCCAAAAAGAAAATTCTCCAACTAATATGTGGGAGTGACTGGGAATGCTGGAGATATTAGCTCCCAAGTGGCACAAGATGCATGAAATTCAAAGGATCTGTGTTTTTGCTTTTGTTGTTGATGTTATTTTTGTTTTATGAAAGGAAACGAAAATGATTGGGAAGTTTCCATAATAAGAAGCGGGGGTGGGATACTTGCCACAATTTGTAAGATTCAGAGCGGGAAGAAAAACCCCTTCCACTTGAGAGAGCTGCAGAGAAGATGGTGAGCTTGGTAGACAGCCAGGTTTCAATTAAGAAATAGAGATAAAGAAAAGAAAGAGAAAAGGAACCCTTAAAAGAGTTCCAATAAACGTGGCTACAGTCATTTTGGCAGAGGATTGAGAGGTATGGGGCATGAATCAAAATTGAATATGGCCTGTGCAGAGCAGCACGAGTGTGCAATTTTGCATACTGTTAGGTGGACCAGAAGGATTGAACTTTGTGCGCTAAGTGACTGAGATACAGCTGTATAAGACGTGACAGTCTCATCTGAAAAGGTGGACAGCTATTTTAAGCAAGAGTCCTGATTATTTAGTCTAAAGGTATAGAGGAATCATAGTAATTCATGTTTCTGAACAGTGTCAGAGAAGAAATGGAAATATATTTCAGCTCGGACCTGTCAAAGAATAACTGAGAACTATTTAGTCATTAAAAAATAACTTGGATATATTGGTCAGCAATATTATTGGGCTGTTGCGCAAAGTGTATACACAGATGTGAGAGAATGCCTCTGAACTGTTTTTATGAAACAAAGAAGGAAGCAGATTGATAAGACAGGGTAGAGAAAGGAGGGGAATAACACTTCAGACAATCTGGGAATGGTGAATCTTGCTGGGTTTTCATTTGGGGGGTAAATAGATTAGCTGGCATCTATTAAAGATAATCTGGAGTGTGTCCCTGAGCAGACTGACTCAGATATTTACAGTCTCTGGAGCACACATGACAAGTTGTCTCTGCACAGTGCCAGCTTCCTTTAGGACGTGCACCATGTTCTCATGAAATGACTCAAACCCTAATGACTCTTCCTGCCAAAAAAAGTTTGAGAGACTTTCTAGGTCACAGCATTACATCAGAGAACTGAGAGAGATACAAAGCTGAAATGTTACAGGAAAACATACAAAACTTTCTCCCATAATTGGAAGTAGCTCGTGTTTGCAGGTCAAGGGGACACTCTCATCCATGGAATTTCTAAAGTGTGTCCTAAAAATTTAATACTCATATTTACATACTATGTCTAATGATGTAATAGAATGCATATCATTTTCATTCTTTATTGTAAATCATCACTCCCAAAGAATATTTTTGTTGAGTTCAAAGAGTTCTTTGTTCATTCTAAATAGATACACAGGTTGTGAAGATACAAACTAAACAATGAAGCTCAGATTATGATTCTTAAATTCACAAAAAATGTCAGTAGTAGCTTTTGAAGAATCTTCTATTAATAAGCCTCATTTCTATTTAGTTATGTCAAATATTTTAAATATATAATCTAGCAGTTAGGACATGATAGTGCCTGTAACAAAAAACTCAACTCAAACCCACTTAATAAAAATGATTTATTATCCCTTACAATTTCAGAGGCCAGAAGAAGAGCAGGTGTCACAATTTGTTTTTCACTGACCCAGCATTCAACTTCTCAATTTTCAGCCCTCTGTTCTGCCCTGTGTTATCAACATCATTCTAAGAAAAGCATCCCTCTGTGTCACAAGATGATTGTTGCCGTAAATCCCTGGCTACTGTTCTGCCTTTAAGTCCATAGAAAGAGGGAGAGTTTGAAAAGTGAGGAAGAGTCCTTCTAAGGAATTCCCCAGAAACAACTTGCATCTCACTGGCTTCCATTGGGGTAGTCGTTTATCTTTGAATCAATAATACAAAAGATAGTATTTCCCTGATTAGCTTAGGCATCAGCCACATGCTCCACAGTAAACCAATGGTGAAGCCACTTTTCTGAAAGCATGGAGGCTCCTCAGGGGAGATGTGGACATCTGAATAGCAGCAGAGAAATAACCAAGAGAAGAAGAAATTGACACTGGGAAGAAAAGCATGCATGTACTTAACAACGAAAGAGAACCTGTAGCAGAAAATGTCAAATATAATTCTATTCCACTAACATCGTTCATATGGGAAACATTGATTGTACTTAGTATACTTCTACAAAACAATCAATGGGGTCAAATTAGGAATCAGCTGAGTATTGCCATGGTCTAACAGAAATCTCTTAGACTGGCCGACTTATCCAAAAATTATGTGTATATTCAGCACTCAACTTTCCAGATTTTGTCATTACACAATTCCCTGAAAGAGTAAAAATAAAACCCAATGGCTCCCTTCCTTGTGGGTTGTTACTTATACCACTCTATCCAGGTTCAGTGTTAGTAGTTTCTCTAATTTAAGATAAAAGAATAGATTGGTCTTGAATAATTCCTACCACTGAGCACAAGACCCAAATACTACTTTGTCCTCTTAACTGGGTGACATGGGTGGGGGGCAATAAGTCCTTTCTTAGAAAAGGACTCTATGATCTGCATAGCTTCCAGTTTAGATAATTTATGGGTCTCAAGAATCCATCTCTCTCCTACCATAGTCAGCTATGCTAGGTTCACGCTACACAATCACAACAATAAGGACTTCAGTTTCATTTTTATTCTGAAACTCCAAGCAGGAGCTCTAGAGTCATTCAGAAGAGAAATGCAAATGCAAACTGATAGATTTTTTTTAAAGTATTTTTGCTATGAAGAAAGAAAAAAGGCAGGGAGAGACAAAAAGAGAGAAAAAACATAGAAATGGCTCTGTATTACTGCCCATATCTAGCTTGTTAGAAATAGTTGGAGTCAGCTTTTCTTAGCTCCTTGACACAGTAGGTTTTTCCTCCCATCAAACCCACTGAGTCAGTGGTCCAGGAGACACAGCAGTGCCATTAAAGAAATCTGACACCAGAAACAAAGTTCCCAGCAAAGCCCTTTTGCAGGACTCACTTTGGTGCTAATGTTTGGCTCTGCAGTGACTATTAAGCTCACTTTCAGCCTCAGACTGAATGAAAATAATCCTTTTTCTTTTCCATTCTATTTTCATTTTAACAGATGCTGATTAAATGTCAGGTATTGTCCGATCACCAGGCTTGTCAGTTTTCATCCTAAAGATGGAGCCTGAAACTAACACAACATTGTTAATCAACTCTACTCCAATATAAAATAACAATTAAAAAAATACAAATAGGGACTTCCTTGGTGGCACAGTAAGAATCTGCCTGTGAATGCAGGGGACATGTGTTCAAGCCCTGGTCCGGGAAGACCCCACATGCCACGGAGCAACTAAGCCCATGAGCCACAACTACTGAGCCTGCGCTCTAGAGCCCGCGAGCCACAACTACTGAGCCTGCGTGCTACAACTACTGAAGCCAGTGCACCTAGAGCCCGTGCTCCGCAACAAGAGAAGCCACCACAATGAGAAGCCCGCGCACCGCAACGAAGAGTAGCCCCCACTCACTGCAGCTAGAGAAAGCCCGTGCGCAGCAACAAAGACCCAACACAGTCATAAATAAATAAATTTTTAAAAATAAAATAAAATAAAAATAAATTTTAAAACAAGAGTAGAGGAGAAAAAGTACATTTTCTTGAGTACTTCTCAAGTTGCCAACCTAAATCTGAATTCCTGTGAAATGACTATAATAAAGCTAAAATAACAAGTTGACTAACTTGAATCGTGGAAAATCAAAACCTTCTTAGTGTATCAGTGGTTCCTATTGCTTATGAGAAGCTCAGAGTGAATTAATATGAAGTGTAAAGTATTCCTTGTGGAAAGGCTGCTAACCATGGCAATTTTTGTCTTCCTCCTTTTGGTGGTGGGAGTGGATGTTGAGGTTTTTCTGAAGCAAGGCGTATTTTTGGTATCCAGATTTTTGCAGAGAGCTCATTTGAATCATAGACCTCATAGCACATGGCAGGTAGGCAAGTTATGAGGAACAAAAAGGATAAAATAGGCTTCAGGAATTTCTTACCATCTTGGTATGTCTTTAGAACCATCTGCTTGGGAATCCAGCTCTTTCTAGTACAAAACCATATTGCTGAGATACAGTTCTTCCATATAATATTGAGAGAGAGAAATGACTCAATACGGATCCAACAGAAAAGAAAAAAAAATCACTGAATTTATGGGGTCAGTAACTAGCTACTTGAAAATAGTAAAGTAACTCTTTTTAATCATCATTTAAGATTTGTAGAGTTGATTTGAGAAAACCTAATGTCCCATCTGAGTATCTATGATTCTATGACTTTTTCTAATAAAAACAAATCTATGAAATGCCCCGAACTTTCTAAAATAGTGGATATTAATAAATTTTATTAAAGATCCCATTGTGTATTTTATTAACCACTAAGAAAGAATAAATGCTATTACATAAACTGTGATATCAATACAATGTTTTATCACTTAGAAATTTTTTAAAAAATGTATTGGAGTAGAGTTGATTTACAATGTTGTGTTAGTTTCAGGTGTACAGTACAGTGAATCTGTTATACATATACATATATCCACTCTTTTTTATATTCTTTTCCCATATAGGCCATTACAGAGTACTGAGTAGAGTTCCTTGTGCTATAAGTAGGTCTTTATTAGTATCTCTTTTATATACAGTAGTGTGTATATGTCAATCCCAATCTTCCAATTTATCCCTCTCCCCTTTACCCCTTGGTAACCATAAGTGTGTTTACTACATCTGTAACTCTGTTTTGTAGATAAGTTCATTTGTACCCCCTTTTTTTTCATATTCCCCCTATAAGTGATATCATATTTGTCTTTCTCTGTTTGACTTACTTCACTCAGTATGATAATCTCTAGGTCCACCCATGTTGCTGCAAATGGCATTATTTTGTTCTTTTTCAGTGTTGAGTAATATTCCATTGTATATATGTACCACATCTTCTTTATCCACTCCTCTGTTGATGGACATTTAGGTTGCTTCCACGTCCTGGCTATTGTAAATAGTGCTGCAATAAACTTTGGGGTGCATTTCAAATTATGGTTTCCTCTGGATATATGCTGAGGAGTGGGATTGCTGGATCATATGGTAGCTCTAGTTTTCGTTTTTTAAGGAACCTCCATACTGTTCTCCATAGTGGCTGTACCAGTTTATATTCCCACCAACAGTGTAGCAGGGCTCCCTTTTTTCCTCACCCTCTCCAGCATTTATTGTTTGTAGATTTTTTGATGATGGCTAGAATTTTTTATTTAAACTTATTTAAAAATATTCTGTCATATATAACGTTTGTACAAATGTGTTGTACAAACACGAAAAGAAAAATATAATCAGAATACATTGATTGTGGTTTTCCTAAAACATCATCTCATTCAGGGCTCTACTCTTGTGAATCACTTTTCAACTCAGAACTATTAGTTTCCATATTTTTCTACAAGGTATCCTCCTTTGTTCTAACAAGAGTTTTGATAATGTGGCATTTCTTAAAGTGTGCTCCAATATTATCACTTAGACTGCCTCTCAAACCACTGCACCTATTCTGTAACTTTTCCTACAGACACTTTCAACACAAGGTTTTGAGACAATAACCAGGACTCATATTCCTTGTTTAAATGGTTCACCAATGGTTTGTTGACAGCAAAGTCAAGCAGTTATAACTATACCATCATGTCATCTGCAAAAGCAATTTTATACAGTGCTTGTCTTGACTACTATGATGTGAAAGCCACTGGGCACAAAGTTGACTATATAATATTATCAATTAAAAGATACACCTTGAATTCCAGAAATATTAAAAATGTGTGTGTAGGGGGGTTATTTTAGAAGAATGAAATACACTATGTAACAAAAAATATTAGTTCTATGTACAGACAGATTTCCTTTGGTCTTCCTTTCATTAAATAAATAGATACTTACTGAACTACTTCTACATGCCAAGCAATGTCATCAGCAAAGGGGACAAAATCATGAGTAAAGGTTGATCTTTTCTCAACATTTGGAGCAAAACAGAAAATACAGAAGTGGCCAAAGAGAATGTGGTGCATCCCAAGTTTGGGAAAGAGGCTAGAGAGAGACTAGAGAGAGAGGAAACAAGGGTATTCCAAGGGTTGCAGATAAAGAGGAAGATAGGGGCCAGGGCATGACTCTTTAGGTTATCTGAAGGATTTAGACCTTTACCAGAAGAAGGACAGATAGGAACTGAAATGTTTAAAGAGCAAAAGGGGCAGATTTATAGCTGAAAAATGTAACTTCAGTTATAGCATCTATATGAATTAGAAGGTGGAAAGGAGGAAAAGGTGGAATCAAGGAAACTGGTTAGGAGGATATTACAGTCTCATCATGATGAAAGTTTGATCTAGAATAGTTGAAGTGGAGATAGAAAGGAATGTGTGGATTTGAAAGATGGTTAGAAGATAAAATCTCTAATATATAGAATTATGTAGGAAAAACAATAGCTACGAATTAAATAAAACAAGACCAGAAACACATTACTCTTCAGTTCTATGGTATATATTACTTAAAAAGGTCCATCTGCATATAAAAACTCAGATGGTTCTGAACTTTTCATGTCCAAATGTGAACCTCACAAGTTTCAATTCATTTTTACTCCTCTAACCAACTGTTAAAATCTTACTGTTCCAACTTATATTAACAATTTTAAAGTGGGTTCACTTTACTACTAGCTTATATGGAATACTAGTCCTGAAATACTTTTTATAGGAGGGTTAATAGCAATCTCTTTCTTCTCAAGGTAGTGCTGGGCCATTCTCTCTGACAGTGAGAACAACCTGGACAACTCAAATTTCAGTTACTTTGATTAACTCAGTTACTGTCGTGTCTCAGGGCTTCTGTAGGAACATTGACGGAAAATGTTTAGAGAAGATACAGCTGTGTTTTTAAAAGGATGGACCAAGCAATCTGTATTGGGTAGATTGGAAATGAAGGTATCTGAGAGCTGAA
The DNA here is from genome assembly GCF_003676395.1 of Aethalodelphis obliquidens. Lineage (NCBI taxonomy): Eukaryota > Metazoa > Chordata > Mammalia > Artiodactyla > Delphinidae > Aethalodelphis > Aethalodelphis obliquidens. The sequence goes on along the minus strand of NW_020837958.1, from coordinate 9,248,485 downwards.
GGATTAACAGAAGAGAGAAGTGCCTACAGGTGGAAATGAAGATAAAGAATGGATGTATTGGACATGATCAAGCTTTCCATCTGGGTAAAGATAATCTTGTGGTCAGAGTTTAAAATGCTTGAAGTAATGTCTTTGCGGGGGTAAAATTGAGACAAAAAGGAAAACAATAGATAACAAATTAAAGGGTAGGAATTCGAAGGTGACTGGCTGAAGTGAAGAAAGTGAGAAGGTCCTTGAGGGTCAGGATGTTAAGAAAATTGAGAGGCCAAAATGTTAGGAGGATTTACTATCCATATAGACTTGACCTCAATCAAAATTGTATGGGCTTTAGTCAAATAACATGAACAGGTGCTGAGGTTCTTGATAAATTGCGGGGACTGAATCTAAAACACAGAAAGTGAACACAACCGTGTGGGTAAGTGGAGAGTTGAATGTTGTAAAATGGTGTGCAGCTCAAAGGAGTAGATTTGTTTGATTTGTTTTTAATATATCAAGATAGAAAAGTAACAGCCCAGAAACAGTCATGAAGAGCAATCTCAGTCTGCTGGGAAGTAAGTAAACTCTGGATTAAAAACAAAGATTGAGGGAAATAAGTTTAAGATCCTTGGAGGATCCAACCTTGTTTAGTTGCAATTCCATCTGACTTTACAGCTTCACTTTCAGGTCTTTGCCAACAGAGACGTCCAATACCTAATCCCACCAACCCTGTCATGCCTTCACATGCTTTCATTTGTGTAGTTAGCTGTGTTTACAATGCCTACTCTACAGTTTTTATAAGGCTTAGTCTGACAAATTCTGTTTTAGGACCCTGCTCAGATGTAACTTACTCGTAGATTTCCAACCTTCTTCCCCACCATCATCACCATCCACCAGCAGATCTGACAGACCCTGTCCATGAGTTGTTTTCTTTTTCTTTTAAAATTTTTATTTGTTTATTTATTTATTTTCGGCTGCATTGGGTCTTCGTTGCTGCACGTGGGCTTTCTCTAGTTGCGGCCACTGGGGGCCAATTCCTCATTGTGGTGCATGGGCTTCTCACTGCGGTGGCTTCTCTTGTTGCAGAGCATAGGCTCTGAGCACACAGGCTTCAGTAGTTGTGGCACACAGGCTCAGTGGTTGTGACTTGCGGGCTCTAGAGTGCAGGCTCAGTAGTTGCGGTGCATGGGCTTAGTTGCTCCACAGCATGGGGGATCTTCCCGGACGAGGGCTCGAACCTGTGTCCCCTGTATTGGCAGACAGATTCTTAACCACTGTGTCACCAGGGAAGTCCCCTCCATGGTGTTTTATCACAGCTTCATTAACACACTTTCCCCACTCTGTAACAGATATTTTTAACATGTTTTACTCTCCCACTAAATAGTGATCACCTTGAGGGAATATGCATACATTATTGATCTTTGTATTACTTTTAGCATCGAACAAGCAGAATGGTACAGGGTAAACAGTAATAAATGATTGCTGAAATAAACTGAATTTTTAAAATATTTTGTTGTTCCCTAAGCAGCCACCTTTCCATACCATGTCAAAAACATTGAGCATTGAGTTCCTTGTCCTCTGATAATGGCTTATTTCATAGGCCCAAGAGATTTAAAAGCATACAGCATAGAGCCAAAATGAGAAGACTCATTACAGTACTGCATTAGAGCTACTAAGTCACATTTTGCAACCATACTGTGCCACCAATATAATTAGAAGATATTGAACTTTCATTAGTTAGGGAAGATAGCCACCCTTTAATTGTCATTTAAAAATATTTTTTTTGCTGACTGTAATAGACTCATGAGATAGATATCTCATTTCTGTGGCAGACCCAAGGGTCACCAGTGATGTAATTTTATTTCTCTGTACTTGACTGCAGCCCAGAATAGTATTCAACATTTAATCCATTTCTAGTTTCATTAGCAAATTTAGTCAAGTACCAATTAATTGTGTTCCATTTTAAAATCAGAATTTCTCAATGTTGGAAAGAGCAGTAATTCATTATTACCCATATGATGTTTGAATTCCTCTACAGTAATCCCACCACCTGTGTTCACTCCTGTGGACAAACAACTCGAATGAGAAAGAATTCTCTGCATCCTTAAGACAGTTCATTTCATATTTTTTTAAACTTTTTTAACATTTCTTTATAGGCTGAAATGAATACTTCACCCAACAGTTCTACTACTACACTTTATTTCACAACATGGTTTAATCCCTTTTGTAATATTGGAAAACAATTATTATATTGCCCCACAAGACTCCTTATAGCTGGTCTATTTATGCCCAGTTTTTTAAACTTTTTTCCATATTACACTATTTGGGTTCACTGTATTTCCTTGATTACTCTCTCTCCCATCACTGTGTTTGTAACCTTTAAGATGAGGTGCCCCCAACTGCATCTAATACCATTAGAGTTGTGTCTATGGGACAAAGGAAGACCAGAGCTTCACTTTTCTGTTGCAGATATTTTTATACTTTCTTGTATGCAAACTAATTTTTTTTTCTGGTGGTGAGTAATGTTACAACACATTTCTATAGTTGACATCTTTTGTCCTTGAAACTTCCAATATGGAGAATAAAATGTAAAATGGATACATTTAAGTAAATCAACTCCCATCTCTATTACTCTTGACCAGCATTGCCTGAATTTACAGATAAGTAAACAAAAGTGCAGCAGGAGTTTACTTCCATAATTTTCTTCTGTTTGTTTATTTATTTATTTATTATTGAAGTATAGTTCATTTAAAATGTTGTGTTAATTATTGCTGTACTGCAAAGTGATTCAGTTATACAAATATATACATTCTTTTTTTAATATTCTTTTCCATTATGGTTTATCATAAGGTATTGAATATATAGTCTTCTGTGCAATACAGTAGGACCTTGTTGTTTATCCACTCTGAATCTGATGCTTGAAATTGTTGCCTGTTATATCCGTTGACTTAAACATAGTTTACAAATGGTGCATTTCAGCACATTTATCTCATGTGTCTAGTATATCACCTACCATGCTGTGCTGTGACTTCTCTGTGTCTCTCTCTGAAACTAGAGTATGTCTGTCTGCTTCACAGCTGGAGCTTGTCTTATTTGTCTCTGTATTCCAACACCTAGCACAATGCCACTTGCTGAATAAATGATGATTTTTGTACACAAACGACACTGGGTTTTGTATTAATGTATTCATATAATATGAAATATAGATACAAAGGGCACAACTGCAACTCAGTAAAATACCTAAAAATGCTGCCAAGTGGGAGGAGGATTAAGCATATTCTACAATAGCAGCAACAGGAGCTAGTCCAATACGGAAAATTACACAGAATACATTCTAATTTTTATTATTACAACTTGGCAAAGAATCTTCAACAATCCTCAGCTATGTAAAATTCCAGGCGATCTAGCAAATTTGTTGGTTGCATTTATAGTTACATAATCCACTATTACTTTATGATATGCAGCTAGTGTCCCCTATGAGAGGATAAAAGGACTCAACTTATCGGCACATACATTCACATAATGGCACTTACGTTCGCCTAGCGGCACTCATACAGTGAGGAGCTTGAGGATGTACAATCAAGCCTACGATCAAGGCTGTCGTGGGTCATCATTTTGGAGTAGTTTTCCTTAAAAATAACTAACATTTATTTAGCACTTATGCTAGGTACTATTCTAAGTGTTTTATATGAATTATTTCAATTAATCTGTACAATTTTCCTATGAAGTAGTTTGAAGTATAAGTCCATTCACAGATGAGAAACTTAAAGTCAGGATTAACATTCAGGTATTCTGACTCTAGAACCAAGGATACATCAATCTTCTCTAGAAAACATCAAATCTAAATACCTGTTTCAATAAGTTCCTGAGAAAATTCAACCTAATTCTCTCAACTTGGGCTACTTATAACAAGCAAATTGACTTTTTAGAAGACAATTAGGTACAGAAAGAAAAAAAAATCATAGCTGGCTGTCTTGACTTGGTGGGAAATTAAAAAGACAACAAAACATGGATGGGATAGCCACAGTTAGTAAAGTGACCTTTTATTCCCGTTAAAATGAATAGATGATAGATAGATAGATAGATAGATAGATAGATAGATAGATAGATAAAGCAAGCAAGCAAGCAAGCTCTGAGTATTTCCTCAAGTAGGATTTCTCCACGTTGGCACATTTTGGGTGCAATAATTCCTTTTGTGGGGGATTGTCCTGTGCATTATAGGATATCTAGCAGCATCCCTCGCCTCTCTCCACTAGATGCCAAGAGCACCCTTCCTGGAGTTGTGACAATTGAAAACGTCTCTAAGACATTGCTAAGTGTCCCATGGAGGCAGAATCCCTGTCCAAAAGTAAAAGCAAGTAATCTTACCTTAAAGCCCTACCTTATATTTATCATCTTTTTCTTTATAAAAGTATTTCTCATGTGCTGTATAGATAAGCAACATAATACAGAAGCAACCTTTGAAACAAGGGAGAAAACCTGATTAGAAATATTTGCTTCTCGTAGACACAAAGGTAGATCTAACTTCCCTTTTCTTTCTGCTATGATGCAAAATGATTTGGGGGGTTCCCCCACCCTCATCCCCAGAACATACACACTGCTCTCACGCTCATCCTCCAACCTGCAACCTGTGCATAAAACTTCTATTGCTCTTTTCCAGTCTGTTTCTATAGTTCAATTGATGAGGACAACTCACAGCTAGGAGCAACAGGATTGGTCCAGAGACATCCTACTGCCTTCAAACCATCTCCCATATTCTTCCCAAACTAAGTTTCATGAAATGAAAATCAAACTTAAGTGAAGTTCAGGAAGCAAATACCGTCAGACCTTCATTAGATGCACTACTTTATCTTTTTTTTTTTTTTTTTGCGGTACGCGGGCCTCTCTCACTGCTGTGGCCTCTCCCGTTGCGGAGCACAGGCTCCGGACGCGCAGGCTCAGCGGCCATGGCTCACGGGCCCAGCCGCTCCGCGGCATGTGGGATCTTCCCGGACCGGGGCACGAACCCGCGTCCCCTGCATTGGCAGGCGGACTCTCAACCACTGCGCCACCAGGGAAGCCCTATCTTGTTTTTGAAACTAAGTTTGGGGTTGAACTTCAAGCCATATCTATTACATCCAATTTATATAAAGTATTAACTCCTTTCAATGGGAAATTAAGGAATATTACTCCAGATATTGCATTTTAAAAATACGCATCTGAATTTATAATATACCTTTATTTCCCACTCCATTTGTATGTTTTGTAAATTTAGCACTGAATTTTAACATGGAGATGGGATTTTATTGCACAATAATTTGAATGCAAATATTGTAATTTTCAAAAACCTTAATATTGTAGTGTATGCTCCTAGTTTAACCCAAAGAAGACAGAAGGTCTCGTGGCATTTTCTTCTTCTCTTTCCCTCCAACATCTCAAATTTGGCTAAATCCATTCCTCACCCACTCCCCACTCTTGATTTTATCCTCAATTTGCAGCCAAATGCAAATGAATTCATATAGTAAACACCTAAGTCCTTTTCTTTCAACCAGAAATAGTAATCACAGGGAAAAGAAAACACTTGCATTCTAATCTATTTGTCAGTTACTTGCTCCAACTGGACAAGCAAGGCAAAAGTAACATAGGCTGCTACTCCCATAAAATTCAAGAAAAGAGCTAATTTTCCCAAAGTAAGTTATAATTTGGCATCTAAGTGCAATTTAGATTTATGTACATGTACATTATTTAGGGGAATTCTAAGCATAATCTGAAAAAAATATTTCTTTAATCTGACCAATATATAAATTTTAGTTTCTTTTTTAAATTGTATATTGATTCTGTAAGCAGATAAACAAATTGGGACTAAATCCTTTTTGATCTTTTGGAAAGAATTGTAATTTTATTCCAAATTTTCTTTTCCTAATAGATTTTAAAAAGAAATTCAGCCTAGAGAAAACTTCATTAACTCAGTCGCCATTTATGAATTATAAAAATTGTACATTTTACTGATTTTACTAATAATTATATTTTTATATCATTGTTAATGGAATTTTTGAGTTGAGTGAGACTTCACATAGCCACGTTTGTTCTTTCTCTGAATACAGTAACTTCTTTGAGAGTAGTGATCTTACTATTGTGTTATGTTTTATCTCATAAATCAATATTAATAATACAATATTGAACACTTACTATGTGCACGTTATATTTAATGGCTTGAAAGTCTATAGGAAGTGACATGAATATATCTCAGTTAACACTCATAACATCCTTTTGAGGTGGGTATATTGTATTTAATAGATGTGAAAACTGAGGCTTAGATATTTTAAGGAACTGCCGCAAGTCAGCCAAAATGAATTGGATTCTGACCTAACTGCCAAACCCAGATTCTAATGACTCTACTTGATCTGATACGCATATGAATAAAACACTCTAATGCCTTACTACTCAGAGATCTGTGGACCAGCAATATCACCACTATCACCTGGGAACTTGGTAGAAATGCAGAATCTCAGGTCCCACCCTATATCAGATCTGCTTTTTAATAACGTCCCAGGTGATTCATATGCACATTAAAATTCTAGAAATACTATTCTAATGTATACTGGTGGGTTCTCTTCTTAGTGTCCATTCCATCTTTTGCCCAAATGTTCATAATTTTGATTTGGAAAGCCACATAGTTCCAGCAAAGGTAACTCCATACCTAGCTACACAGTCCACAGTAAACTAAACTATACATCTCATCAGAGTGAGTTTCTGCGTTTTGCTGGGAATGTTGGCATAAAATTTTATTCTTCAGTGTCAGTTGGTTAAAGTGTGGGTATGGGAGCTTAAATACAGTGATTTCAGAGCCTGGAGAGACAGACAAGAGACTAGAATATTTAGGAAACCATAAGCCATGCAACATAGTTGAGAATTTCTCCTAAGAGAAATTTCTTAAGACAAGTGTGTGTGTGTGTGTGTGTGTGTGTGTGTGTGTGTATGTGTGTGTTTGTGTGTGTGTGTGTGTGTGTGTGTGTTTGTAGTTGTTTTTTGCCAGGGAGGAGAGAGGTAGAGTGAGTTGGATTGACATAATCAGATTTTGAGGACCACTTTGGCTACATGGTTGAGAAATAATTAAAAGAACAACAAAACCCTAAGGTAGAGAGGCCAGTTACAAGCTGTTTCTGCAGGGCATACCTAGAGATGCTGGTAGTTTAGACCTGAGTGGTGAATAAGGAGAAAAAAGAAGTAAACAAATTCTAACAATAGTTAGGAGGTGAAATCAATAGACTTCGTAGCTGTTAGGCTAAAAACAATGTGGAACTTCACAATATCTGGTCTGAGCAACTGGGAGCAATAACCTTTACTTAGTATATAAAAAAAAAAAAACACTGAAGTAGGAGCCAAGAAAGGATCAGAATGAAAGGGTCAGTTTTAGACAAATCAGGCCCTACACTTGGACTCACAGTCCAAATCCATGTTCATCTCATGCCCTGATTTTTTGTTCTTAATCACAATATACCCAGACTATATTTCATCCTTTTAAAAATTAGATAATGTAAAGTTTTCTCCATTCTAAATTACCCTTTCCCTGAAATTAGTCAACATTTTTGAGGTTTTACTGATAAATGATGTAACTAATTTAGAAAAGTAGTCATGCTTTTTTTCTGTATTAAACACAATTTTAGTGTGAGTAAATTTTGTAAACGGAAAACACGACCTCTATGCAGATCTCTCAGGAGAGAAAGGAATCTTGTAAGATTGACTTCTCTCCTGCTCTATTAATTGTTAATTATCACTAATGAGAAGGAAGGAGGATTTGGTTTACATCTGAGCCACCCATAAATCGAAATCATTGTGAAGGCAGGACATGTGACTGTCATCAGCTCTCTCCAGGATGTGGCTACTTGTCTAGGAAAGTTTTCTAAACGCGGAAGTAATCGTGATAGTCTACTGCATTCTGGGCTCCAAACCCTGAAGGATTAGAATCAGCGGCAATAGAATTTGAAGATCTTTTTTTTCCCGTGAATGGATCTTAGAGGGAATTTTTGAGGTTCTGAAAATCCTGCACTGAAGACTCACGTACAGTGATCTCACAGGTGAGGTGAGATCTCACAGGTGCCTTAAAATCTCCCCAGAAGCCCAGACATCTCTAAATACATCGATGGGGATTTCAGCATTTAGTTTATCATTATTCAGACACTTTTCAGAAGACATGGTATATTTGTTTATTTTTGTTTATCTTGTGTTTGTTTCTAAATAGTAGGCAATGTCTAGGAGGCCATAAGGTGACGATTGTTCTGACAAATAATTGACAAATTAATAGTGCATTAACTAAAGTTACTCCAAATGCTTTCATTCCTCAGCAGACGCAGGTTTTTTTTTTTTAGGGAAAAAGAGTAGTTGTGTAGCTGCCATAAAAATACCAGCAAACAAAGAGGGCAAAATTTGCTGCTGTTTCTCTATATTTCTGAGAAAATAAACATGGCTTAAAATTACATTAAAGTGTGCAGCTCTTATGCTGCCTTTTTGCTGTGGTAGATGAAAGGCCCACTCTAAACTATAAATGAAGAGAGAGCATATAAAAGGGAATGTATATCTGCCCATTTTGTTGGCAAAGAAAATATCATATACTACTTCTTTCCATGTAGTTAAGCCTTCAAAGAGACTAATTTTTAGTTTCTATTTTTATGTATGAAAGGAATATGAGAGTGTTAGATCAACTTTGTATATATACTGAATGCTCAGTCTGAATGCTGATATTTTCTGTTCTGTAATGTAAATGTAATAGCTAATCTGCTTTCTTAATTGGCTGATGGAAATCCCCCTAATTAAAAGAGAGAGGGAGACAGACAGACAGGGACAAACAGAGAGAATGAATGGGATGGGAGAGTAAATATTTGCATTCCACAAACAGTCTGACATTTTTGTCTTCTAACAGTGGAAAAAAGAGGAAGTCCTTTAATAAAGTAGGCTTTTTCTAATTACTAGGGAGCTAGGGATTGGTTTTTAAAAATATCCAAACCTTAAAATATATTTTAAACCTTTAAGTTAAAAGTAGTCCTATAAATTAATCTTATAAACTAAAAGGATTCATGCATTTTTTAGAAATCCATTTTATGATGATTCAGGCTAATTTCAAGTCTGGAATGGTGTTCAGCAGAGTTGAGACTTCATTTTGATGATTTTTCTTATTTGTTTAAATTAAAATAGAAAAAGAGGGGAAAGAATGAAAATAGTATTTATACATTCCTCACTAGGCTAAGCTTTTTATATCTGTTATATAATCTTCATAACAATCCTGGGTTATTAGTATTATTATCTCAATTTAAAGAATGAGAACCAAGTCTCAGAAAAGTTAATCATGTCTCTCTCTGGTTGCTGGTTGCAAAGGTGTAAAGTAATAAAGTTAGATTTGAATATAGATTTGTCTGGTTTAAAGTCCTACCCGTGGTTTTTTTGGATGCTTAGGCTAAGCTAGTTTCAAAAGAGCTCTCACCAATAAAAATCTATAAGAGCATAAATTAAAGACATGAAACAATGCTGAGAGTGCTACTATTAACTGAACAGTTATGCCCAACAAAACAAGCATCATTCTTCTCTAGACTTCCAAGAACATCTTTTATTGTGCATTATTGGACAATATGCCAAGAAGATCAAATTTTCATTCTGGCTGACCAATAATACCCAACGTTATAATTTAATTCCACTAGCTATTTAAGAAGTAGCTGTTTTTCCACCATTCCTATATTTGGAATAACAAGGAGATAAAAAAATAATTCAAAGCACAGTTCTTATAACTGAAAAGCTCAGTAACTAGCTAGAACAAAAAAGATGTACAAATATGCAGAAAATCATCAGAGTAGTAGCCAACATATCAACCAGAACATTATAGTGTGTAAGACGATTTGGAATAAGTATAAAAGACTACCGGATATTTACAAGCGGAAAACTGCATATTTTTTAACCACGTACCTTTCCTGCTTATCTGATTCTAGTCTTTCACTGCCTCTGAACTATTTACAAGTTATAGATAACTCTTTTTAAAATTTTTCTATTGAAGTAGAGTTGATTTACAGTATTGTGTCTGTTTCTGATTCACAGCAAAATAATTCAGTTATACATATATATGTATATTCTTTTTCATATTCTTTTCCATTAATTACAAGATATTGAATACACTTCCCTGTGCTATACAGTAGGACCTTGCTGTTTATCTATTTTGTATGTAATAGTGTATGTGCTAATCCCAAGCATCGAATTTATCCCCACCCCCTTTTCTCCTTTGGTAACCATAAGTGTGTTTTCTATGTCTATGAATCTGTTTCATAGATAAGTTCATTTGTGTCATATTTTAGGTTCCACATATAAGTGATATACCTATGGTGTTTGTCTTTCTCTCTCTGACTTACTTCATTTAGTATGATAATCTCTAGGTTCATCCATGATGCTGCAAATGACATTATTTCATTCTTTTTTATGGCTGAGTAGTATTCCATTATCTATATATGACATATATTTAAGTTATAGATAACGCTTTAAGTTACAGGTAATTGATGGCAATGCAAAGTTATTCTTATTTATAGACATGAAAATTAAGTTTGTCTGGTAAAATTCAATTGCCTTCCCTTCCCCCACTATGTTAGAAGCCAGTTTGCCTTCATTTGCACCTTAACTTTAATATTCCTGGTTTATAAATGTATCTGTTCTTGGCATTCTCTTTTGAACTAGTTGTAACATCTTTCAGTTTCCTCATTAATAATGAGTTAAATTCAATGTTTATCACATGTTTATTCTATCTCTGTATGAGATGCATAATTATACCTTTTCCTGAAAATTATTCTTTAAGGAATGTGATATACACATTCTTGGGTAGTGTCAAGAGAATTCAAAGGAACAAATTATTTTCTCTGGGATAGAAGACAGGTGATAATATATATCCTCCTGTAGGCTGAATGGCTAAAAATATACTACTGAGATGAAAGACACTCTTCTCTGTGAACAAATGTCTCAGTAATCTCCCCATATGATTCAGGCAGGCTACACATATTCTAATGATCTCTGCACCTGTTGTATCAGACAGAAGTGAATTGACACATCTTTGTAATAAGTTAGATTTGAAAGTAAATTCACACACAAAAAGATTAAAAAACATAAACTGGATCACCTTAACTCTTAAAATATTTTCCTTTCCATATTTTCAAAAGACATAGAATAAGAACACTTAATCATGCTGTCAACCTATTAGTATTAATAAGGTTCAGTTTCCCAGGGAGACTTTTTATTAATACTTTTAAATTTCTCTTTGATTTGAGGAGCAACACAAGTATTTTCTCATCATTACCTTCTTCCTCTGTTCTTTCGATGTTGCGATGTTGATTCTTTTCTCATGAGCCTTTGAAGAAGGCGGCCCTGTCTCTCTTGAACATCAGATACAAAATGACTTGGCAACACCAGAGGGCTTTGACAGACAAGAGAAATTTTTTTCTTAGTACTGATCTATTTAATAATTCTTTCCAATACCTGTAACAGAATTTCCCTCCCTTTCTTCCTGCAAAAACAATATATTTTGGTAGTAGAGAAAATTACAGCAAATAGATTTATTTTTCTCTTATGAGATCTATGTGTCTATCAAATCCTGAGTTATCACTTAAGAGTCCAAGAATGTTTTTCAAACCTGAAGTCGACGTCTTACCCCTATACAGGAACTCCAGTAAGTCATTGGTGCCATGAGAAATTATTAAATATTTTGGCAGATACTTCTGGAAGGCTGAACTCAAAGCAACTGAGCAGGAAAGGTACACGTGGTAAGAGAGGGAGGGGAAGAAAATAAAAGCAGGCTGTGTGAATGGGTAGTTTGCTTTCTACAAAACTCCATGTGCTGCTATGAAGAAAACAGGGATGGAATATGCTTTGCATCCTCTTGTCTTCATTATTTTAACAAATCAAGACCAGGATTATAAATTGCTTACATTTTCTACATGTACAAATAGTTCAACTGATTCTCACAATCTAAATGTTTCTTTCATTGTACTAATCAGCCAGCTTATAAACTGAAATGACTCCTTTTCTGACAAATCGGTAAACTATATAAAAATATATAAAGATAGATATAAATACATTCATAGCACATTTTTAACTTAAGCTCTACCAGTTTACAAACTATGGCTGATTACAAGGCACGAAAACATGCAGACACACTGCAAAAGACTTAGATAACTGTTCAATTGCTTTATTAAACATTTACCAAAGAATAAATAGTACCCTTGTGAGAGGAAAGACTTGAATTCGCTCAGAGAAAAGTCAATTGAGTGTTGCAAATTGTGCATTCCTAGAAAAAGAAACTCTGCCTCCTAATTCCAAAACAACACTCAGTTTCAACTGGTTTCACAGCCCTCATTAGAAACTGTGTTTAAGCCATTTACAACTGAAGAAATCTTCACAGCCTTAAGATATCAGCCTTCATAAAATTTAAAGAACAGAGAAACTAATATTTTAGAATCAAATCATTTGCATCATCTCTCTCTCACTGAAAGCTTAAATATTTAGTTATTAAAAGCCCAGATATTTGATGGAACTATTTCCATCTCTAACATGTAGTAGCCATATCAGCTCAGGAAGCCAATTTCCTTATTTTTTTTTCATTTTTATTTTATATTGGAGTAGAGTTGATTAACAATGTTTGTGTTAGTTTCAGGTGTACAGCAAAATGATTCAGTTATACATATACATGTATCTATTCTTTTTCAAATTCTTTTCCCATTTGGGTTGTTACAAAATATTGAGCAGATTTCTTCATCTGTGAAAGAGGGATCTTAATAGTAAATTTCTATTTACTGAGCCCTGTCTCAATCAAAAATTCTAGGGTCAATTCTTAAGCCTTTTCCACTTTGCAAGCATACAGAAACTGCTTATAGAAATGGCCCCAACAAAACATTCTGTTTCTATTGCACAAATCTTAGAAGTAAAAATGTTTTAATGTTAATTTTTGTGTGTAAGGTAACACATGGAGAAATGATCTGTAGTAAGTTGAGCAGGGTCTATAAAGATGTCAGTGTGTTTGACATAGAGTAGTCACTAAGTGAATTGTTTTGAAATAAAAGAATAAATGCCAGAGGGAGACAGAATGCAAAAATGATGGGCAGACTGTCTCCATGCAGAATACAGTGAATCCATGATAACACATGGCTGTCAGAGCCCCTCACTGGAACCACGGTCAGGGCTAAAATGGGGAGAAAAGCTTGTACAAATCATCAGATTGCTGTGAGTGGTCCCTGATCAGCTTTGTGACTAATTATCGTCCCCTATAGAGATTTTTAACAGATCCATCCTTGCTGCAAAGCCTGAACACACCCTCAGAACTCTTGCTGCACCCACAGGAGGTAGTCTTTCTAGAAAGTTACTTGCAATAAATGGCCACTCTATTGACAATTTTCCAATCCCAAGCACTACCCAAGCTTCTTCCTGTCATTGAAAACCCCCCACTCCCTCTCTGATTCATCTCCTCTTATTCTCAGGAATTCTACTGCAGTAATAGTGGAAATAAAATAACATTTTTAAGAGAACCACCATCAGACACGTCTTTTTTGCATTTGATAGGTCTTCTTAGTGTTAGGTTAAAATTTTCGCTTAAAAGAAAACACAAATATCGTATATTATGCATATATGCAGAATCTAGAAAAATGGAACAGATGAACTGGTTTGCAAGGCAGAAATAGAGACACAGATGTAGAGAACAAACCAAGGGGGAAAAGCGGGCTGTGTGTGTGTGTGTGATGAATTGGGAGATTGGGATTGACATATATATGCTAATATGTATAAAATAGATAACTAATAAGAACCTGCTGTATATCACAGGGAACTCCACTTCTCTGTACAGTAGAAACTAACACAACACTGTAAAACAACTATACCCCGATTTAAAAATTTTTATATTAAAAAGAAATTTAAAAAAAAGAAAACACAAATAAATATCCCCAAACTAATTAAAACTAGAGGCCTATTGATAAAATGCTCATAATATATTTAGCAAAATGTCTGATACCAAGTAAGCAATAGGAACAGGTAGCTATAATCTCCTCTCCTCCCCAGAACAGATGTTAATATATTGAGAAAACAGTTGTATTACTTCTTAAATTCCAGTAGGAAAAAAAAATTCAAGACAGTGTAGACATTTCCATTACAGTAATTTAGACTCACACCCAGTCGATGCAAACATCATTAATTTGGGTTCTCCCATTGGCCTCTTCTGGCTGAAAGTATTGTTACAGTGGTGTGAGGCAAAGCAGTTGTCTGTGGTTTGCATTCAAAAGCCATGGATTACCTAAGATAGAGCCCTTAAAACAGATTCTAAGGGAAAAAACACATACACTTGACATTAACATTACTCTTCCAGTGAAACCAAACAAATCTGGCCATGGGCACTGATTCGATATATTTTTGAAAATCATTAAGAAAGGTTCTTATACTATTTAATACCACATGGCAAAAACAAAATGAGGGGCTTCCCTGGTGGCGCAGTGGTTGAAAGTCCACCTGCCGATGCAGGGGACACGGGTTCGTGCCCCGGTCCGGGAAGATCCCACATGCCACGGAGTGGCTGGGCCCGTGAGCCATGGCCACTGAGCCTGCGCGTCCGGAGCCTGTGCTCCGCAACGGGAGAGGCCACAACAGTGAGAGGCCCGCGTACCGCAAAAAACAAATTAAAAATAAAAAAATTAAAAATGAGGAATAACATACACAAAAAGTAAATTAAGAATAAAAAATGACTTCTGTAAATGATTGAGATACTCAACCTGATAGACTTTGAACATGATAACATACATTTTAGGGATAAGCAAATAGATTTCTCATGATAAATTCAATTGTAAAGGTCACATGAAGGTATTCACTTAGAAAGTTAAAATAGAGGCTCAAAGAAGTCTGAAATGCCTATCTTTGGGTGGGAAACAAATCTGACTTTATCCTTAGGTTTTATTTCCCTTTGCCATTTTTAGAAAGAGTAAGGACTTGGGCATAACACCCGGGTTTGATACCCAGCCTAATTACTAACTGTGTGACCTTAGTCACCATCTCAGATTCTTGGTTGTTTTATTTTTAATCTTTAAAATGGGGATAAGTATGCCAAAATAACTGAGTTATTGAGGGATCACAAACTGAAGAAAGTAAAGCACTTGCTATGCTCTCAGTAAATGTTAGCTGTGTCTCTTCCCTTTTCTTCTATTGTCCTCCCCTGGGAACCACTGACCCCTCCAAAATAATTTTCTAAATGTGTATAGAAATCCCATCCTGGATTTCACCTAGTCAATAACTGAGGCCAGAAGCTATGAAAATCCCAATTACAATGGCATTTTATTAAAAATCTAGAGAAAAACAAAGAAGAAACAATGACAGAATCATATAAGATGGGCAAACACCCAAGGTTCTGAAGAAACGCCTTTTGTGTTGAAAAACACAAACAGACGTGGCAGAAAATTTAGCATAGTCTAAATTTCCTCATTCTCATGTAGCAATTGTTTTTTCTTAAAAGTACAGTGTAATTGTATCCTCATTAACCTTCTGTATTCCTGGGATCCTGCGTGAGCAATAAGGCTCCAGACACCAATGGTCCTCTTGACCTCCAACTATAAAATTTGTCTTCTGAAACTCCAGAGTATAACTACACATATGTATATTATCCCTTCCCCACAAAACTCAACCAATTAAGCCTTTTTAACATCCAATTCATGATTCCCAGAAAAATAACCTAAACACAGATAGATCTTCAAATTAATTTCAAATTTTCAGAAAAAAATTTGTAATCTAAGAGTGGAAAGACATTAATGATAGTAAGTAATCCAAGTAGTTTGAAGATGATAATGATTATTAAATATGATACACACACAAATATTCCCTTGAAGATTTTTTCCCCCCAGGAGAAGATTATCCAGAAGTTTCTTAAATTTCAAATATTAAACAAATTTTAAAAGCTGGTACTTTAGTTTACTATCTTATGTTTTGCTAAAAACAGAAAATGTTGACAATTATTTTAGGGGGACTTTCACTGATTAAGTAATCAAATTTCCTTGTATATTCAAATGGCTCAAATGACTGTTATAAGTGTAATATGTTCAACTTCCTTTTCAACTATTTCAGTTTTCTAACAATTAAACCTTCTGGAAAATTTAAATTTCATGAACCTAAAAATGTAGATTAACAAATGTGGTACAAGTTATCTTACAGTGTTCTAATGCTGTATTTTAAAACTTAGTATGATTCTTACTTAAAATCATAATTTTGAATAAACTATGTGATATTTAAATAAAGTGTCAACTGTATGATATTTTACTGTCTTTGGTTTAGTCCCAAGGACCATTGAACTTAATGAAAGTATTCATTCTTTTTATATTTTACCAGTCTTATAGGAACACAACACTTGACAATATCACAACAACATTGATTGACTGCTGGAAGGCTTTCACAACTTAATTTGACTATGAATTCACACATTCCATGGTCACTCCATTGACTGTAATAACAATAATAAATGCTAACACAGTGATAATCGAGAGGAGACACTGCTCTAAGACTTTATTCTTTTAATCATTTCTACAAATCTAGCATTTCAGGATTACTGTTAAACCCCACTCAAAGATTAAGACACTGAATCAGTATGTTTAGTAACTTATACAATATTATACAGCCAATAAGAGATGAAGTGGGATAGGAAGCCAGGGTGTCTGGCTCCAGTGTGCTCTTCACAGAACACTTGTGTCTGGGAATCAAAGCTTAGAATTGTAAAAGGTGTTTCTCTCTGTAAAAGGTGTTTCTAAGGCCCTCTCACAAAATGCTTGTTTCTCATTTCTGTAACTTTGGGCTTGATAGGTTAGTAGTATTCGTTTTATTGTGTGCTTTTATCTGTGTTTGAAATTTTGCTACATGCCTTGGATGAATTGTGCAAAAATTTTCACAACAATATTGAAAACTGTCAACTTCTCTTCCACAGAAGTGGAACTGGTTTTCCGTCTTCCTTAGAGAGGGAGAAACTTGACTGTCATCAACTCGACAGACTACAAGTGGTAAAACAGGTAACACGGAGGCTATCATTGCACTATCGTAACTTTCAAAGTTATGGCAAAACTTTCCATTTGAAATTTTCAAGTTTCAAATTTGAGTTGCTGTGGAGCAAAAGACCCAGATTAATGGTCAATATTTTAAAAGATCAAGGGTATTAAACTTAGCTTTGTGCTCCTCGGAGAATGAAAAAGCTTCAATCTTCTCAAAGGGTCAAAAAGCAACGGAAATCAAGCGTCATTTGTAATTAAAATTAGGGCTTTGGATGTTGTTTGAGGATACAAATGCAGTACCCAACTCTTCAAAATAATTTAATTACAGAGATCATACAGGGATTAACTGAGTTTTGAGGACATTCTTTCAGAGAACAAAACGACAAGAATGAAATATTGCAGATGTGCAGATAGTCAAAACGTCCATGGAAACAAATTATCCATTGATAATCCAATTACCTGTTGCTTGCAGATCTCCAATCTGTTAATTATCTCCATTTATTCTGAATCAGCTTTCAGCCACTGAGATTCATTACAGTCCATTCAAATCTCTGCCATAACGCCCCTCTTCACTTTTTTTTAATAAAAAGAAAATGGCCTATCATTTCTTCACAACTTTGTTTTGTACTGTTATCCATTCCTGTTAAACTGTTTGGATTAGTATTGCTTCTCTCTGATGCAAAAACATGGTCAATCCCAGCCTCAAATGGAATATCACTTACCGAATATATCAAGCCAGTATTGACATTGTTTATGAATTTCATAACTGTTTATGGAACTTTATAAAGCACATAAAAACATAATCATCTCCCATCACCTTAGTATCTATTTTCATCCTAGTTTGTATCACCCTGCTAGTTCTTGGCACCAGTAAGGTATGATAAATATTAAGAAAGTGCAGAGAAAATGGAAAGGACTGAGTTGATTTTTTTAATTCACTCACACTATTTTTGCCACGATTATATAGGCTATCATTTTCACTATCCTCCTAAGGTAGCCAAAAAAGTCACCATAGGAATCTGGAAAACATCTCTGCACTAAACCTAACAGAGCTATATGGCCAGAATAAATAGTCAATGCCATGTTACTAAATGGAAATGATGTTGGAAGGAATATACTGCTCTCCGTAAATGAAGACAAAATGACTGCATAAACCTGTAGTTCTTTTTTTTTCTTCATCACATATGTTTTGTGGTGTGTCACCATTTTCCAATATTAATGTCCATATTTCCTAGTTCTAATCCTCAAGAGGGAGATTTGGTGAATCTAACTTCAGTAACTTGTTCAAAGGTGGCCCAATTAATCAAGGCTCTGCCAGGAGGTGAATAGTACCTAAGGTTCATCTAGTATAAATATGACAACAACACTCAAGCCTTCAGTGGAGAGCATAAAGTGCCCCTGTAGAAAATGCATAAAAAGACGCATGGGCTAAATATCTCTTTTACACTACACTTTTGCTACTGCCTGGCTTTTGCATCTGTGCATATGCTATTTCCTTTGTCAGGGATGCTACAGCCATTACGCACATACAACCTCCTTCCTTTGGTCTTCAGGGTGAAATAAAATATTCTCTCTTTTGTGATGCTTTTTTCTCTGCCTCTAGCTTCTGTGCTCACATGTCAATTTGTTCCATAAACAACAATCATCACAGCAGCAACAGCATCTTTTTTTAATGAGAATTCCACTTAAAAGACAGAGATATCCAGAATGGATCAATAAGCCAAACACAACTATCTGCTGTTCACAAGTGACAAACTTTAAATATAAAATAAGCAGAGTGAAAGCAAGTGGGTGGGAAAAGATATAACATGAAAACAGGAAGCATAAGAAGGCCGAGCTGGGTGAACTTAGACACGTTTACCTCACCGTGTGTGTGTAAAAGTGGGATAATCATACCTAATTCATATGTTTTTTGTGAGGCTTAAATAAACAAAGATGTAAAATGTTTGGATCGTATAAATAGTTTTTAAAAAGTGGTTAGATATTTTTATTATTGGCTTACAACACAGGGTTGTAAGTATTACAAGAAACACATGTAGAAAGGGCTATAGAAACACAAAAGAGGATGTAATTGATTTTACCTGGTAGCTTATTGAAAGAATTCGGAGGAAAATGGACACAAGATTGGGAGACAACTAGGAACGTAATTAGTAAAAAAAAAAAAGCAAATTTCAGCATGTGAGCAAAACATGATAGAAATTAGATGGTATGTTTGCAGAACAATCTGTGATTTGTATAGCTGGAGGATTAAAAAAAATACAGTGAAAGAGGGAATGGGGATTAGATTGGAGATGTAGCATGGTATCTGTGACCTCATGGGGGGTTCAGTGTGTTATGTTATAAAAATCATGAGGTCTGGCTGAAATTAAGAGTCCTGTCCCATTACACCTTACCCGTGTTATGCTTTGAAAGTGACTTAAGCTCTCTGTGCCTCAGTTTCTTTAGTTTTTGTGAAGTTTAAATTAAACATGTAAAAATCATAGATTATTTGTGGAATAAATATGCAAAGCCATCACTTAGAGAGTTGCTATATGCAAAAACTTGAGAAAGTCATCTACCCTCTCAAAGTCTCAAGTTCTTTACACGTAAAAAAGTGAAAATAGATGTGAAAAATATTAATGCATATGAAAGTAATATTTATGAACTATAATTGCTATATATACTAACAAAATTAAGGTACCATTTCTTGAATATCTACTAAGTGCTATCTACTGTATTAGATTAATACAAACACACACATTCATTTATTTTCTTTTTTCATTTATTTTTTACAACAAGGTAACATAGATGTTAATAATTCTATTTTATCAATGAAAAAAGTGAGACCAAGAAAAATTAATAAATTTTCACATGTTCATACGGTAAATTTTTCTAATTTCAAATTCAATGTTCAGCTCTTATTTTACTGTCTTAAAACAATTGCTATTATGATTATTTATATTCTGTTTATATATTTGTCAATTGACTCCATTAGTATGTTTAATCTGAGATTTTAAAATTGGAAGAAAAGAATTAACTAAGCAATGCTATTATATAAGTAAAGTTCTTAATCTAGAAATAGTTCTTTATCTGTGATTCACTTATGCCTCTGTTGTTTGGATAAACAACATTTTTGGATGCTAAATTCAATAGGAACAATAAATATTTACTTCCAAAATGTATTAAGATCTGTGGTGTAAGATAGGTAGGATTGAAGCACTCCCACTGAAAGAGAAACCGCGGAGTAGTCCTCCTCTAGAGCTATTCACCTATGAATGTGCTCAAATTATCCAAGTCATAATGCAACCCACATGAAAATAGTTTAACATATGATTATAACTAAAAATGTCCATCTCTGGAGTATCTATCAGATCATGCCAGCTGAGTCTTTCACAGTCACTTGTTGAGAATGAGACTTATAACATATTATGCAAAATCTCCCATTCTAGAAAACTTTGAAGACACAAAGCTACCAACTTTGGTCCAGCCAAGAATGGCAGGCCCACTATTATCTCAAGGGAGCCATCAGCTCTAAAAATCACACTAGAAATAACTTCTCTAATTTTCTTTCATGATTGCATAGCTAGACTTCCTTTTTTTTCTCTTAAGTGGGCTTTAAAAATTTTTTTCAGAAATACTTCCACAGTTAAGAAAATATGATTTTTACCAGTAGAAAGTCCAGTTAAAATAGTTATTAGAAGTCTGGAAGGGCCTGAACCAAGATAGCAGAGTAGAAGGACGTGCTCTCACTCCCTCTTGTGAGAACACCAGAATCACAACTAGCTGCTGGACAGTCATCAACAGGAAGACACTGGACCTCACCAAAAAAGATACCCCACATCCAAAGACAAAGGAGAAGCTACAATGAGACAGTAGGAGGGGCGCAATCACAGTAAAATCAAATCCCATAACTGCTGGGTGAGTGACTCACAGACTGGAGAACATTTATACCACAGAGGTCCTCCCACTGGAGTGAAGCTTCTGAGCCCTACGTAAGGCTTCCCAACCTGGGGGTCCAGCAATGGGAGGAGGAATTCCTAGGGAATCAGACTTTGAAGGCTACTGGGATTTGATTGCAGGACTTCAACAGGACTGGGGAAAACAGAAACTCCACTCTTGGAGGGCACACACAAAGTAGTGTGAACATCGGGACCCAGGGGAAGGAGCAGGTGACCCCAGGGGAGAGTGAACCAGACCTACCTGCTAGTGTTGGAGGGTCTTCTGCAGAGGCGGGGGGTGGTTGTGGCTCACCTTGGGGACAAGGACACTGGCAGCAGAAGTTCTAGGAAGTACCCCTTGGTGTGAGCCCTCCCAGAGTCTGCCATTAGCCCCACCAAAGAGCCCAGGTAAGCTCCAGTGTTGGGTTGCCTCAGGCCAAACAAACAACAGGGAGGGAACCTAGCCCCACACCTCAGCAGTCAAGAGGATTAAAGTTTTACTAAGCTCTGCTCACCAGAGCAAGAGTCAGCTCTACTCACCACCAGTCCCTCCCATCAGGAAACTTGCACAAGCCTCTTAGATAGCCTCATCCACCAGAGGGCAGACAGCAGAAGCAAGAAGAACTACAATCCTGCAGCCTGTGAAACAAAAAACCACATTCACAGAAAGAGAGACAAGCTGAAAAGGCAGAGGGCTATGTACCAGATGAAGGAACAAAATAAAACCCCAGAAAAACAACTAAATGAAATGGAGATAGGCAACCTTCCAGAAAAAGAATTCAGAGTAATGATAGTGAAGATGACACAGGACCTTGGAAAAAGAATGGAGGCAAAGATCGAGAAGATGCAAGAAATGTTTAACAAAGACCTAGAAGAATTAAAGAACAAACAAAAAGAGATGAACAATACAATACCTGAAATGAAAACTACACCAGTAGGAATCAATAGCAGCATAAATGAGGCAGAAGAACAGATAAGTGACCTGGAAGACAGAATGGTGGAATTCACTGCTGCGGAAAAGAATAAAGAAAAAAGAATGAAAAGAAATGAAGACAGCCTAAGAGACCTCTGGGACAACATTAAATGCAACAACATTTGCATTATAGGGGTCCCAGAAGGAGAAGAGAGAGAGAAAGGACCAGAGAAAATATTTGAAGAGATTATAGTTGAAAACTTCCCTAACATGGGAAAGGAAATAGCCACCCAAGTGCAGGAAGTGCAGTGAGTCCCATACAGGATAAACCCAAGGAGAAACACGCCGAGACACATAGTAATCAAATAGGCAAAAATTAAAGACAAAGAAAAATTATTGAAAGCAGCAAGGGAAAAATGACAAATAACATACAAGGGAACTCCCATAAGGTTAACAGCTGATTTATCAGCAGAAACTCTACAAGCCAGAAGGGAGTGGCACGATATACTTAAAGTAATGAAAGGGAAGAACCTACAACCAAGATTACCCTACCCCGCAAAGATCTCATTCAGATTCCATGGAGGAATCAAAAGCTTTAGAGACAAGCAAAAGCTAAGAGAATTCAGCACTACTAAACCAGCTCTACAACAAATGCTAAAGGAACTTCTCTAAGTGGGAAACAAAAGAGAAGAAAAGGACCTACAAAAACAAACCCAAAACTATTGTGAAAATTGTCACAGGAACATACATATCGATAATTACCTTAAACGTGAATGGATTAAATGCTCCAACCTAAAGACACAGGCTTGCTGAATGGAAACAAAAACAAGACCCATATATATGCTGTCTACAAGAGACCCACATCAGACCTAGGGACACATACAGACTGAAAGTGAGGGGACGGAAAAAGATATTCCATGCAAATGGAAATCAAAAGAAAGCTGGAGTAGGAATACTCATATCAGATCAAATAGACTTTAAAATAAAGAATGTTACAAGAAACAAGGAAGGACACTACATAATGATCAAGGGATCAATTCAAGAAGTAGATATAACAATTATAAATATATAAATATGTAAATATATATATATATAAAAATATATATATGCACCCAACATAGGAGCACCTCAATACATAAGGCAATGGCTAACAGCTATAAAAGAGGAAATTGACAGTAACACAATAATAGTGGGGGACTTTAACACCTCACTTATACCAATGGACAGATCATCCAAAATGAAAATGAAAATAAATAAGGAAACAGAAGCTTTAACTGACATGATAGACCTGATAGATTTAACTGATATTTATAGGACATTCCAACCAAAAAGAGATTACATTTTCTTCTCAAGTGTGCACAGAAGATTCTCCGGGATAGATCACATTTTGGGTTACAAATCAAGCCTCATGAAATTTAAGAAAATTGAAATCATATCAAGCATCTTTTCTGACCATAATGCTGTGAGATTAGAAATGAGTAACAAGGAAAAAAACATAAAAAATACAAACACATGGAGGCTAAACAATACGTTACTAAATAACCAAGAGATCAATGAAGAAATCAAAGAGGAAATCAAAAAAATACCTAGAGACAAATGACAATGAAAACACGATGATCCAAAACCTATGGGATGCAGCAAAAGCAGTTCTAAGAGGGGAATTTAAAGCTATATAAGCCTAGCTCAGGAAATAAGAAAAATCTCAAATAAACAATCTAACCTTACACCTAAAGGAACTAGAGAAAGAAGAACAAACAAAACCCAAAATTAGCACAAGGAAATAAATCATAAAGATCAGAGCAGAAATAAATGAAACAGAAAAAAAGAAAACAATAGCAAAGATCAATAAACTAAAAGCTGATTCTGTAAGGAGATAAACAAAATTGATAAACCAATAGCCAGAGCTATCAAAGAAAAAGAGGGAGAGGATTCAAATCAATAAAATTAGAAATGAAAAAGGAGAAGTTCCAACACACACCGCAGAAATACAAAGCACCCTAAGAGACTACTACAAGCAATTCTATGCCAATTAAATGGGCAACCTGGAAGAAATGGACAAATTCTTAGAAAGGCATAATCTTCCAAGACTGAACCAGGAAGAAATACAAAATATGAACAGACAAATCACAAGTAATGAAATTGAAACTGTGGTTAAAAATCTTCCAACAAACAAAAGTCCAGGACCAGATGGCTTCACAGGTGAATTCTATCAGACATTTAGAGAAGAGCTAACACCCATCCTTCTCAAATTCTTCCAAAAAATTGCGGAGGAAGGAACACTCCCAAACACATTCTATGAGGCCACCATCACCCTGATACCAAAACCAGACAAAGATACTACAAAAAAAGAAAATTACAGACCAATATCACTGATGAATATATGTGCAAAAATCCTCAACAAAATACTAGCAAACAGAATCCAACAACACATTAAAAGGATCATACACCATGATCAAGTGGGATTTATCCCAGTGATGCAAGGATTCTTCAATATACGCAAATCAATCAGTGTGATACACCATATTAACAAATTGAAAAACAAAAACCATATGATCATCTCAATAGATGCAGAAAAACCTTTTGACAATATTCAACACTGGTTTATAATAAAAACTCTCCCGAAAGTGGGCATAGAGGGAACCTGCCTCAACATAATAAAGGCCATATATGACAAACCCACATCAAACATCATTCTCAGTGGTGAAAAACGAAAAGCATTTCCTGTAAATCAGGGAAAAGACAAGGATGCCCACTCTCACCACTATTATTCAACATAGTTTTGGAAGTCCTAGCCACGGCAATCAGAGAAGAAAAAGAAATAAAAGGAATACAAATTGGAAAAGAAGAAGTAAAACTGTCACTGTTTGCAGATGGCATGATACTATACATAGAGAATCCTAAAGATGCCACCAGAAAACTACTAGAGCTAATCAACGAATTTGGTAAAGTTTCAGGATACAAAATTAATGCAGAGAAATCTCATGCATTCCTATACACTAATGATGAAAAATCTGAAAGAGAAATTAAGGAAGCACTCCCATTTACCACTGCAACAAAAAGAATAAACTGCTTAGGAATAAACAGACCTAGGGAGACAAAAGACCTGTATGCAGAAAACTATGACACTGATGAAAGAAATTAAAGATGATACCAACAGATGGAGAGATATACCATGTTCTTGGATTGGAAGAATCAATATTGTGAAAATGACTATACGACCCAAAGCAATCTACAGATTCAATGCAATCCCTATCAAGTTACCAATGGCATATTTTACAGAACTAGAACAAAAAATTTTAAATTTTGTGTGGAGACACAAAAGACCCCATATAGCCAAAGTAGTCTTGAGGGAAAAAAACTGAGCTGGAGGAATCAGACTGCCTGACTTCAGACTATACTACAAAGCTACAGTAATCGAGACAATCGAGACTGGCACAAAAACAGAAACATAGATCAATGGAACAAGATAGAGATCCCAGAGATAAACCCACACACCTATGGTCAACTAATCTATGACAAAGGACGCAAGGATATATAATGGAGAAAAGACCATCTCATCATTAAGTGGTGCTGGGAAAACTGGACAGCTATATGTAAAAGAATGAAATTAGAACACTCCCTAACACCATACAAAAAAGTAAACTCAAAATGGATTTGAGACCTAAATATAAGACTGGACATTATAAAACTCTTAGAGGAAAACATAGGAAGAACACTCTTTGACATAAATCACAGCAAGATCTTTTTTGATCCACCTACTAGAGTAATGGAAATAAAAACAAAAATAAACAAATGGGACCTAATGAAACTTCAAAGCTTTTGCACAGCAAGGGAAACCATAAACAAGATGAAAAGACAACCCTCAGAATGGGAGAAAATATTTGCAAAGGAAGCAACTGATCAAGGATTAATCTCCAAAATTTACAAGCAGCTCATGCAGCTCAATATCAAAAAAACAAACAACCCAGTCCAAAAATGGGCAGAAGAACTAAATAGACACTTCTCCAAAGACATATGGATGGACAAGAAGCACATGAAAAGCTGCTCAACATCACTAATTATTAGAGAAATGCAAATCAACACTACAATGAGGTATCACCTCACACCAGTTCGAATGGGCATCATCAGAAAATCTACAAACAACAAATGCTGGAGAGGGTGTGGAGAAAAGGGAACCCTCTTGCACAGTTGGTGGGAATGTAAATTGAAACAGTCACTATGGAGAACAGTATGGAGGTTCCTTAAAAAACTAAAAATAGAATTATCATATGATCCAGCAGTCCCACCACTGGGCATATATCCAGAGAAAACCATAATTCATTAAGACACATGCACCCCAATGTTCATTGCAACGCTATTTACAATAGCCAGGTCATGGAAGCAACCTAAATGCCCATCAACAGACGAATGGATAAAGAAGATGTGGTACATATATACAATGGAATATTACTCAGCCATAAAAAGGGATGTAATTGGGTCATTCATAGAGACGTGGATGTATCTAGAGACTGTCATACAGAGCGAAGTAAGTCAGAAAGAGAAAAACAAATATCGTATATTAACGCATGTATGTGGAACATAGAAAAATGATACAGATGAACCGGTTTGCAGGACAGAAATTGAGAGACTGATGTAAAGAACAAATGTATGGACACCAAGGGTGGAAAGTGTTGAGGGGTTGGGGTTGGTGGTGTGATGAATTGGGCTATTGGGACTGACATGTATACACTGATGTGTATAAAACTGATGACTAATAAGAACCTGCTCTATAAAAAAATAAATAAAATTAAATTTAAAATTTTTTAAAAGCAGATTAATAACAATTTATCTTACATTAACTATCTACTCAGTTAAAAAAATTTTTTAATGTATAGGAAAAATACTAAGGGAAGAAAATATCCCAACACTACGTAAAGGGTCCAAAATTAAAAATTTTTTGTACATAATATAAAAAAAAGAAAAAATAGAAAAAGAAGTCTGACTAGTCATGGTATATAAAGATCAGTTAAAGTGTGTGCAATGTAAATTTTTGCAAGAATTGTTTCCCATAGTGTATGTGATTACAAATGCCCCCAGAGAAGATCTCAAAGAGTGTTTCAGTCCTAAAAGTTCATTCAGGTATCAAAAGAAAACAGGGTACTTGGACGGAAAAATACTATTCTCTTTTTCTTCTTGGTTTTCCAAGATAATGAAAGAGGAAATCATGCACCTCTGTGGTTTATCATCAGGATGTTTAAGAAGACCTCTTTGGGATATACTAAAAAGCACAAGCTCTTTGGAACCAGAGTCTTTTACTGCCTATTTTATATTTGGTATGTGAAGACTTGAGTCCTTAATTTAGCATTAGTTTCCTCTTTATCAAATGTTGTTGAAGGGGTTGGAGTGTTATATGAGTTAATAAATGTAATATTTTGAAGCAAATCATTTTACATTTTAAAATTGTTCTATATAATATATCTTGAACATATGTATATACTAAGAGTCTAGTGAGTATCCTCCTCCTAAAGGATGCTCAGATCACAGCACAGGACATTCTGCAAGGTCATTTTTCTCTGAATAAGGCACTTCATGTCAAACAATTAAAGCAAAATGGAATACAGCTAAAAGATGAAGTTATCACGTATAACAAATTATGATTACTGATCCCTCTGCCCCCTGCCTCTACTTACTTGAACAAATAGGTGTTTTACCTCAAGAAACAGTGAATTTATTTTCCAATAATTGACTAATATGCAACATTCACCAGAGAAGGAGCTAGTCAATCTATATTTTCTTAATTTACCTTTGTTCTATGACTGGGCTAGTATGAGCAGTTTTCTAATATTTTAGCTTAAATTGAGTATCAAACTGAATATCCACTTATAATTGAATTTTAACTATAGCAAAATTACAATGTAAATCCAACTCATGAACTATAATAAGATATCACCAACTCAAAAATGTATGAATTATTCATATTTAGGTAAATTGAGGTAATCAGATGTTGATGGTTTAATTTTATTTTGCTTCTCCTTCTCCTCCTTCTCTCCTTCTCCCCTTCCTCCCCCTTCTCCTTCTTCTTTTCCAGAAGAAACAAATGTACCTAGTTCACTTATGCTGAGTGTTTGTGCCACTGCACCACACATTGTCTTTGTCTCTGTAATTCATAATACGAAAGTTTATTTATAGTACAAAAATAATGTGCCCATTTTACCTTTAATTAAGATTACTCATCAGTTCACACCCACCAAGAATTCTACTGTGCTTTTAATTCATCAATACTTACTTTAATGTACCCAGTTTAATCACAGTAATGCCAGGCATTATTCCATCATAACCACAGCTGCACTGAAATAATTTAATCTTTCAAAAAAGAGAATTCTGAACATTTAAAATTGAGGGGAACATTTATGTGCATGTGTTTAAC
Organism: Aethalodelphis obliquidens; assembly: GCF_003676395.1. Taxonomy (NCBI): domain Eukaryota; kingdom Metazoa; phylum Chordata; class Mammalia; order Artiodactyla; family Delphinidae; genus Aethalodelphis; species Aethalodelphis obliquidens. Next base: position 9,220,270 of record NW_020837958.1, on the reverse strand, counting down.
AAGACACATACATAAAAATGTTTATTCCCTATTGAGTATTAAATCCCAGTTTTTGCTATTATGTAATATGATGAGAGTGTTAGAAAATATGTTTCCCTTCACTGTGAAAGTAAATTTGTTTCCGTTTCAGTAGTCTATCAATTTGGACATAATATACAGCTTATGGATTTTGACACTCCAAAATACAGAAAAAATTTGCTATTAAAAGCTTTCCACATCCTAACTTCCCTCTTCCTTCCAATGTGAAGAAATAATTTGTAAATGCATTTGGCTTCAAGTACTAGTTCAGGAACAAGTAAGAATGGGCATGGGACCTCTCAACCTTTTCAGAAGATCATTTCTTCCATGGACATCTTCTGAATGTGTACTTACCAAGTAAAATGCTTTATGATCTGGATCTGTGGCAATATTTGGAAAAAGACAATTAGAAAGTGCTGCCTGATTGTTTCCAACCCAATTCAGTTCATAACTGAGCTTCATTAATATCCTATGACGGTGGCTTCAAGTTCTGCTGCTTGTGAATTTGGGGGAATTACAATGAGCTTTCAGCCTAAGTACAACAGTAGCTCAGAGCTCCTCCTCCATCACAAGAAAAGGTTAGCATCTCACCCTGTTAAGTCTAACACTATTTTAGACACTGTAAGTTCTTTTGTCAGGATGTTTAGTGTATAATATTCAAGGAATTTGTTTTATGTAAAAGAAATTTTATGAAAATTTTCTGTACCTTCAAGTACATTGAAATCAAAATTTGGAGAGCATATATGTATATGTGTGTGTATTTGCAGTTGTGGATGGATAGCTGGGTGGGTCACACACTTCCAGAAAAATAAAAACACATATTATATATATTTATAAACATTAAAATAAATTTAAAACAATAATATATACAGCCAGTTTAAAACAGAGAAGGAATTTGGAGAAAGAAACAAAGGGTAGATGAGGCTTGAAATGATCCTTGAGGATTGTGCAGAAGTTACGTGGGTAATGAGGGGTGTAGAGGGCAGAGTTCTAAAGATGTTTTTTCAAGATTCTCACCCTCTGTTCAATCTAATATTCAGCAAGGTACTGCTATGGAAGGATTTTGCAGATGTAACTGAAGTCCCTCAAATGACCTCACACTACTGCAGATTTTCTGAGTGGTCCTGATCTAATCAAATGAACCCCTTACAAGCAGAGTTTTCTTTTTCTGAGGGCAGAAGTCAGAGAGAGATATACTCCCCTATGGCCTTGAGGAAGAAAGCAAATAGCTACGAACTTCCGCGGTGCAGCCACTAGAAGCTCTGTGCAGCCCCCCATCAAAAGTCAGCAAAAAAAAAAAAAGGTCATACATCTGCAAGGCAATTCAATCTTCCGATAACTGGTGAGATTGGAAGAATATCCAGACCCTCAGGTGAGGATTTCAACATTGACAACACCTTGATTCAGTCTGTGGGATCTAAAAAGAGGATCCTGCTAACTGTGCCCAGACTCAAGACCCATAGGAAATAGATAATCGATGTGTTGTTTTAAGTTGCTGAGTTTGTGGTAATTTGCTACTACATCAGTAGAAAGCTAGTACAAAGAGGATATATGGAAATAGCATAGAGATGAACGTCCCTTAGTATAAATACTGGCTGGCCTGGAGTAGAGGGCTTTAGTGGTAAGAGGGGTGGTTAATTTTAGAGTGAGATAGCAGGTAACAATGTCAGGCTGATATTTAGATGCTATTCATTGGAGAATCAATAGAGTAGGGGGGTGTCAAGATGAAAATGATCTATTTAATATCAAGTACAGTAGGGCTTGAGGGTACAAGAGAGTGCAGAACAGGAGGGCTCTGTGAGGCAAGCAGGAAGAAGAGGGGAGAGGAAGAGAGCAGACAAGTAAGAGGAGACCTGATATTAGAACAAGACACTCCAACATGTGTGGGAAACAGAAGACCCAACAACTTATTAGGGAAATAAAGTTTGGAATGTAGAGCTATGGGAATAAAGAACGAACTAATCTGAAACATAGTATGGAGAAGATTAATAGAGTCTTTGAAAATATTCAGCCACATTCTGTGACTGAGGGGATAAAATATATTGACAAGAAAAGACTCCAACATTGCAAAGTGAGGAGAGAGAAAATGTCAGACAAATGATTACCAAATGATTACCAAAAGACCTACTTTAGAAGATAAAGTGGTGGCTTTTAAACAATCTGGTAGGTTTTTCAACCCCTGGTTACTATGCACTATGATTTATGAGGGTATGTTCATGTATGGGTGAGTAGAGGTGAGAAATATTGGTTAAAATTTAGAGTTTCATATCAATTGCTATTTTCTTTCTAGTCCCTTGAAAATGTATCAGATTCCTGAATTGTCAAGGGAGAGGTGAAGACCATTAATGTGTTCCTTTGAAGTGACTATGGATTGATTATCCAATTAGGAATCACTTTATACACTTGAGAGAGAACCACATAGAATGCCATGGAATAATCAAGACAATTCACTGAATCCATGGTAATAACTGAACTTTCAAATATCAGAGCAGCTGAAAAGAGAGGTTTACTAAATTTAAAGAAAAGCCCATTAAAGAAGTTCACAATTAAAACAATTTCTTATTTGAAGTTATGTGAGGACCATAGTTTCTCATAAGCTTCCTTATAAGCCAATGTAGAAAGGAAAGAAAATAGACTCAAAATTAGCGGGTGCTCATGGGCACTGTATTTTTCACCTTCACATGACTCTAATGCTTAACTCCAAAGTGAGACATATTATTTTTCTCATTTTTTTACCAAATAAAACTGAAATTCAGAGAACTTAACTAACAAGCCTGTAAATTCTACAGTGCTAGAAACTGTGGAATCTAAGATTATAATCTTCCATTTTATTTTAAATCTGGATCTACAGTCCATCATTCAGGGCATAAGCTCTTGACACCAGGACACTGTGAACTGGAGTTTTAACAATTACAAAATGCATAGTTTAAAGAAAGAAAACGTTCTCCTCAGCTGGCCAAAAGTTTTAGGAAACACAAGTAGGTCAAAGAGAAGAGAAACTGCAACAATTAAAATTGAGTAGCATTTCAGATGTATGGCGCTATTATTGATGCATATGTCATATAGAAGGTAGCATAATTGGAAATGCACTCATACACACATACACACACACACACACAGACTTTCAAGCTACAGATATCCAGGTTACTATATTATCTTCACCATTTACTGGCTGTATGACATTGGATATGATATTTAACCTCTCAGGGTCCAGATGCATAACCTCACAAAATAGGGATATACATTTTGAGAATTTAATAACTTAAATTCGTAACTGACATCACATAGAAGACCCACAACAAATACTATTTTATATCCTTGTACACTATTTTATGGAAGCAAGAGATCAGTTGAAATAAGTTATTTTCTAATCTAAAGTCTAAATACATAGAGCTATTCAACCATTATCACAGCCCATGTTTAGAACATCTCCGTCATTCCCAGAAGATCCCTTGTGTCCATTTGCAGACAGTCTGTACTCCCACACCAGCTCCGGGCAGCCAGGATCTGGAGAGAATTGCTACCTTAACAATACTCAATATTCAAATCCGTAAACATAGCGTATCTCTTTACCTATTTAGATCTTTAATTTTTTTCAGCAATGTTTTATAAATTTCAGCATGTCTTGTATTTTTGTCATTTTTATTGTAAAGTATTTCGTTCTTTTTGGTGCAATTGTGAATGCTATAATTTTTCTTAATTTAATTTTTGGTATGTTTGTGGTTATATAGAAACATATTGATATTTTATCCGATGACCTTGCTGAACTACTTTATTAGAGCTAGGTGTATGTATGAGTGTCTATATGCACGTTTATGTGTGTATTCCTGCATATTCCTTAGGATTTTCTACATAAAGAACCATGCTTTCAAAGATTAAAGACAATTTTGCTTCTTCCTTCCCAATATGGATGAGTTTTTTCTTTCCCTCATTGCATTGTCAAAACAGTATTGAATAGTAATGGCAAAGAGCAAACCTCTCTGCTTTGTCCTGATTTTAGAGGAGAGTCACTCAGCCTTTTACTATATGTTTACCATTTTGCTATTTATTTTCTGTCTCATGATTCTTTGTTTCTCTTTTCCTCTTTTCTTTTTTGTATATGTTTGTTAAATAGATAATTTTCCATGTACTCTTCAGGTGTATTTATTCCATTTATTTTTGTGATTGTTCTCAAGATTAAAATATGCCTCTTATTATGCCACAAGCCATCAGGAGATGTGGGAGATCATGGGGACACATAGTGAGTATCAACTGTGTTAATGTCACAAAAATATGTTCATTCATTCATCAAGCTGCTGCCATTAAGTCTCACCCATTCATCTCATTTTGATAAGTGGAATAAACTAGTTTTCCTATGAGGGCACCTCTGTAGGGGCATGAAATTAAAATAAAAAGATGAGCAATTTCATGGTAGCTTGGTGTTTGATGTAAATACGCTCTTGTCCTCTCCCTTGTTCTCACTAGAAAACTATCCATCCCTCCCAAAAATATATTACCAAAAGGAGAAATTGACTTCAAATATATCCAGAGCTTGGCATGCCCCCAGAGCTGAAGCAGATCCCTTGAGAAGTCTGAAGACCCTGAGTCCACCTTGGCACTGGCATCAGCTAACCTTTTGTTGCCTCATGAAGAATAAATGGCCTAAATCTATTTTAAGATCTTTCTAAATACCAGGCACTGAAAGGGTATCTATAAATATGTTAGTACCTCTTTGAGGTCGATAAAGTTGTTGTTATTCTACTATTGATATAAATTAACAACCCCCCATAGAGTATTTACCATAATTCCAGCACAGAACTAAGAACTTTGGTTACCTCATTCAAGACGCACAATTACCTTAGTTATTAACTAAGTATGGTCCCACTCTGGCCCTATTCCTACCATACCCCTCTTATGGGAAAAGGAGTCCATGGATTCAAAAAGAACATTCCTACCAAAACCCTGAAACCTTCTTTCAATCCTGGATGTTAAAAAATGAGAACACAGTCCCGAAATGGAGTCACTTATGCTAAGCCCCACGTCACTAAACTGAGGCTTTATTACAGTTTCAGATCTTCTGGAAATGGAATTTTAAACCAGTCAGTCAGGAATCACATGATCAGCACTAGTTAGGTCATCTGTCTGATAGACACCGGCCATTCCCTAAAGGAAAGTAACTTTGCAATAACCAAGCTGCTTTTTTTCCAGTGTAACTTCCTTATCCCCACTCTCTTCTACTGATAAAAGTCTCACTTTGTACAGCTCTTTGGAGCTCCTTTCTATCTGTTGGTTTGAATGCTATCCAATTCAAATTGATTTTTTTTTTTTTTTTTTTGCTGTACGCGGGCCTCTCACTGTTGTGGCCTCCCCCATTGTGGAGCACAGGCTCCGGACGCGCAGGCTCAGTGGCCACGGCTCACGGGCCCAGCCGCTCCGCGGGCGGCATGTGGGATCTTCCCGGACCGGGGCACGAACCCGCGTCCCCTGCATCGGCAGGCGGACTCTCAACCACTGCGCCACCAGGGAAGCCCCAAATTGATTTTTGTTCTAATAAACTCTTAAAATATTTAATATGCCTCCGTTTATCTTTTAACATGGATAATGCTCTGGTTACCTAAGATTATGGAATTTCTTGTCCTCCTTCTAAACAAACCTTCAGAGCCTGCAAGTGCATAGTTTGGAGGCCTATTTCCTACAGGCAGATTATAACCTTGGTGGAAGCACTCTTAGGCCATGGGGTGGTCAAGGGACAGATGTTTGGGGGGTTATATATGGAACTTGGATGAGCTAAGCCTTGCACACCTGTGTGTCTGAGGTCTCTTATGGTGAGCGAGTGAGCTGTCAGTGGGAACAGAAGAAAGCATGAACTATGGGTTGGAGACTGCAGACCAGGCACCAGATTCCCATGTTCAAAACTTTGAGGAATCCAAGAATTTGAAATTTAAGATTGGACTTAACATGACAATGTCAAGGTAAGAGTAAGGAACACATATTTAACAGTATGTTCACTTGCCTTATATCTTTTAAACATTTAGACATATGGTATGATGGACTTCATATATATTCTTGATCTTGGACATGGAATTGTCTGGGATAGGATGGGACGGAATATTAATAACACCTCTGTACAAGTGAAAAAACCTGAGACTCAGAGAAGTTATATAATCTGGCTAAGATCACAGGGTCAGAAAGAGAACCTGGCTGTCTGTTTCCAAAGGCCATGTAAAAACCACTATACCATCCTTTCTCATATATTGTAACATCACACTGCTAACATTTGGAGAAACTTAAGTTCAGGTTCATTGATCTTAAAACCTGCAATCTTTTAGTGACATCACCCTACCATGGGAGCCAAAGGAATATAAAATACAAGCTTAAGGTAAGAAAAACACTATCTTTCTGTTTATTCTGTTTTCTTAACACCTATCGGTAAGTACCTACAGGCGTATAGTAGGCACTCAATAAACATTATTTGAGAAATGAATAAATTGAATAACATTGGCATTTACAGCCACACTGGCATGACCTCACATATAATGTATGACTGTAATCCACCACCGATCTAATGTCTTGAGAATAGAGGAGAAATACAATGATGGGAAAAATCTCTAATGAACCATCCAGTCTAGGTGTGAGCAAAGGACTTGCCTCTCCACAGTCATTATTCCGCTGTTTTCCACAAGGTGATTTATTTTTAAAAGAAAAAGAAAAAAAAAAAAGAAGAAAAAAGGAAGAAAGAAATGTAAAATAATGTGGCCTGTTTCAATATAGGCTTTCATCTGGGAAAGGAGAAGGATTGTATTTTTCTCAGATCTGTAAAAGTAACCTCTAAAAACAAAACTAGAAACAAAATCTATCTATCAACAGATCACCCTTCAATTCAATAGCACCTTCTTATGACAGACATCCCCAGGTGATTCAGCAAAAGGCAAAATTAGCAACTCAACTGATTATGAATTATTCAGGTAAATGGGTCGTAAACTGAAATTTAAGAGTTGAAAAGGAGCCAGTGCTACACATTGCCAAAGGGATGTGACCTGCTGTGGGAGGTGCTTTGCAGAGCAGGCTCTCACTCTGGAAGACAAGCACCTGGAGACCAGAGCCATGAACCATGTCAGGAAAATAAATTTGAATCCTGGAAAAGATCAGCATGTCTACAGATAAAAACCTCTGTGCACACAGGGGACAAGCCTTTGGAAGGGTCAGACTGAGGGCTGGCTCTATGGTTGGTGCACCCCAAATGGCTATTGATAAATGACACCCAAGCTTGGCTCCTTCCAGTACTCGTGGGGCTGATTGAATACAGAGAGTTACATTGGTTGTGAAATGAGACTTCACCAGCAGCACAGGATTAATAATCCTTTGTTTTGTTGCAGAAGGATTGTATTATCTTTAGTATGGGCTTAAAAATCTCCTCTAGGATTTCTGTTGCTTAAGTGTCTCTGGCTAACAGGAACTTGGTTAAATTGTTTATAAGAACAGAGGAGAGAGGTTGTAAATTGCAGACTTCCCAATTCCCAGAGCTACTCAAGAATCTTGTACAGTTGAGGGACATTAATATGTCATACAACCCTACTGCAGTCTTGAAAAATAATAATAATAAAAGAAACCCTTTCTTCCTCTCCACCACATTTTCTGCTCTATTCTTTCACCTCAACAATATTTTCACCCGTAGTTTCTTTATGACCTTGGTGGCTTTACCTCTCTAGGCAGGATAATCTTTTATCACTCTCAGCTTTGGTTCTAACCTTTGATGACTTCTGGGCTTTTCTGGGACAGTAAATACTTCTGAATGACTGAGGAGTGTTCATATTCCTGCTTCTCTTCTGATAAACAGTCTTAGCTCTCTTGACAGGCACCTAAGTATGCTAATGGGACAATGGAGAAAACAGGTAAACCGGTGACAAGCAGTCCCTGACTGTTCACTTGGTTTTGAAGAGTTTTATTGAAAGTCTAAAGAAAGGCCAATGTCTGGGGGAGCATGAAATTGCAAAGCAGCAGGAGGCATTCTGAAGATTAAATCTTCCCTGCCATTGCCAGGCGTTGGATGTCTAGACTAAACAATTACACAGGACTTGAACATGGGACTTAAACTTCAGAGAACCAGATGCTCCACACTGATGGTATTTACCAAAGTAACTGCTCGCTTCTAAATATCTTAGGGGAGCCGACAGTTAATTAAAATACACAAGCTGCCCAGTGACTGTGTCAAGAAATATAGAATATTGAATAACCCAGGAAAAGGACATCTGAAGGTCATCAGCAGACTATTCACCAGTTTCGAACATCCTCTCCAGGCTTTTCGTGTTGACATAATCTCTTACTCATTCAACATTCATTCAACAAATATTTATTAAATGCCAGCTGCATGCCAGCTAGGCACCTTGGAATGGGAGAAGACAGAATCCAGTCCCTGACATCAGACACCTAACAGTCTAAAGGGGAAAAGAAATAGTTCAGCAGAGAACACTGAGACAATATGTCCGGAGCTGAAAAGAGGTGAGAGAAGACAAATGGGTAAGCCCCAAAGAAAGAAGTTTATGCCTTTGCCCAGAATACCTAGTTGTGTTAGAGCTAAATCTTGAGTGATGAATAGGACAGAAGAGACAAGGTCATTTTAGACAGAAAGAATAACTTGTGCAAAGGCAGAGGGTAGTATATTTGGAAAAGAGGTTTATGGATTACAGAATTCAAAGCAGGAAACAACAGACTAGAAAAGTAAACTGGGGCCATATTTTTAAAGGCACTTACATTTCAAAACAAGAAATTTAATTCTTATCCTACTGATAAAGGGGAACCATCAATATTATAAAACTAGGAGCAAATTTCTATTGTAGAAAATACATTCAGCAGCATAGAATTGGCTCTGCTGCCTCTGTGCTTTGCCCATGATAGCTTTGCTGTCAGGACCACGAAGTTTCCAAGATCACCAAGAAGAAGAGAAGGCAGTAGGATAAGGTAGAGTGTGTTTTAAAGACAGCCTAATTCACTTCTGGTCACGTTCCACTGACCAGACTGATTGTTTTGGCCCCAGTCTACCTACCTCTGTGCTGAGAAAGAATAGTGGGAGGACACATAGCATTGTCTCTGCCACAAGATGTGAAGGATGGGCTAGGGGTGAGTAAAATGAGAAGAAAAATTGCTTAAGAGCATTGCAGTAATCCTTCCAAGAGATATTAAACACCCACTATAAGGCAGTAGAAAAGGAGAGATGGATGGATTTGAGCGATATTTAAGAAAGAAAACTGATAACAATTAGTAATGAATTAGAAGCCAGTGGTAAAGAGTAAGGAAATATTCAGGATAACTCCAAGATTCTAGCTTTGGAAAAGCAGGTGGAGAGTGTTAACATTAACCAAGATGAAGACTAGGAAAAGAGCAGTTTGAACAGTTTTTATGGAGACACCCAGGAAATATGAATTGAATACAAGACATGCTCAGTTGAATGTGCTTAGCACAAATCTATAGCAACATATTCACTTGAGAGGTGAAAAACCAGGCTAATAACTAAAGAGAAATGTCAAGATCATTTAATTTAATAATAATAGTAATATCATAATTCTCAGAAATTACCTGTTACAATTTTTTTTTAATAAATGCAAAAACTGAGGCTCAAGACCTAAGAAAACCAATAGTAGCAAAGCCGGGTATAATCTTATTTCTAATAATTTTCTCACACAATATCCTTTCTACTACCTGAGCGCAATTATTTATTTAACATCAGTAACTGGTTATTAATCAAAAGGCATTATTATTAGATGCAAAGCCAATGAATGTCACAGAGTAAATATTTTGTGGTTAGGTAATTTAATCTGACAATCTTTTTTGTTATGACTGTTAAAACAACCAATGAATATAAAATACAAGCTTAAGAACCAAATTCTAAATGACTTTAAAATATGGAAGATTTCAAGCTACACTCTCATTAGCTGATGTTTAAACTAAAATTGTAGTAGAATATTATATAAAGTTGTTAAATATTTGAGTCTACCTGAAGTCAGGTAAGCCTAGAAAATATAGGAGACTTTATATACATATATTTCACCAGATTTATTGATACTGTGAGTCATATAAGTTTTGATTGGAATTTTAATGCAAAAATTTTGAGATTAAGAAAGACAGACACCATTGATGAGCTACAGATATTAGCTGTAGGCTATGCCAATTCCATTCAACGAGTTCACCTCTAATTTTAATTATCTTTTGATATCCAAACTCAATTTAATAACCAAGGGATTTTAATTATACATATTTAGTGAGATACAATAACAGTGTGCATTTGTTGATGACTCATATTTATCAGGTTGCCACCTGTTTCAGAGGAAATAAGGAACAGATCTCATAAATAAAACTGTACAATGTTAATTCCAGAGATAAAAGTATAATTTGTACTTTAGGATAAGTGCACAGGAAGAGAGCAGTATAATTGCTTGGAGAACTTTATTAATAACTCAATACTCAAATCATCAGAGCAACTTTGTTATTGCAATGTTCTATGCCAAAATGCATCTGCTCATATATTTGCCAATTTCATTTTGCCCAGCAGTTCACTGGGTTCGATCTCTGACTTGTTTCATTTTATTGGAATCTTTGGGACATTGCCAACATCACAAAAATAACTAATTAAAGAAGTCAAGCTGGATATTAACCCCTTATAGGACTTAGGGTTTGCAAACATTTCTCCCATTCCATAGGTTGTCTTTTCATTTTGCTGGTTATTTCTTTATGCTGCAGAAATTTTTAGATTGATTGTAGTCCCACTGATTTATTTTGGCTTTTGTTGCTTGTGCTTTGTTGTCAAATCCAAAAAACAAGCAAAAAATATCATTGCAAAGACCAATGGCAAACAGATTTTCCCCTTTGTTTCTTTTAGGAGTTGTACAGCTTCAGGTTATATGTTTAATCCATTTCAAATTGTTTTTTGTGTATGGTGTAAGATAAAGGCCACTTTTATTCTTTTGCATGTGGATATCCAGTTTTACCAGCACCGCTTATTGAAAAAACGATTCTATCCTCATTGTGTGTTCTTGGCACCTTCACTGAAGACGAATTGACCACATATGCTTGTATTTAATTCTGGACTCTTTATTCTGTTCCATGGGATTTGTATCTGTTTTTATGCCAGTGCCATACTGTTTTGATTACTATAGCTTTCTAAGAAACTCATGTAACTCAATAGCAACAAATGCTAATGATAATTATAACCCAATTAAAAATGGGGTAAGGTCCTGAAGAACTATTTTCCCAAAAAAGACATAAAAATGTTCAACAAGTATACAAAAGATGCACAACATCTCTAATCATCAGAGAAATGCAAATCAAAACCACGATGAGTTAACACTACATACCTGCTAGTAATAGGCAATAATCAAAAAGCCAAAAGATAGTTAAGTGTTGACAAGGATGTGGAGAAAAGATAACTCTTGTACACTAGATGGTCCAGCCATTCTACAAAATAGTATGGAAGTTCTGCAAAAAATTAAAAATAGAATTACCATATGACCCAGCATTCTCACTTCTAGGTATATAATCAAGGGGAAAAAATCACTATCATAAGGACTCCCTCTTGCGAGAGCACTGGAATCACAACTAACTGCTGAACAATCATCAGCAGAAAGACACTGGAACTCACCAAAAAAGATACTCCACATCTAAAGACAAAGGAGAGGCTGCAAAGAGATGGTAGGAGTGGCGCAATCATGATAAAATCAAATCCTATAACTGCTGAGTGGGTGACTCACAAACTGGAGAACAATTATACCACAGAAGTCCACCCACTGGAGTGAAGCTTCTGAGACCCATGTCAGGCTTCCCAACATGGGGGTCTGGCAACGGGAGGAGGAATTCCCAGAGAATCAGACTCTGAAGGCTAGCGGGATTTGATTGCAGGACTTCGACAGGACTGGGGGAAACAGAGACTCCACTCTTGGAGGGCACACACAAAGTAGTGTGTGCATCAGGACACAGGGGATGGAGCAGTGACCCCATAGGAAATTGAACCAGACCTACCTGTTAGTGTTGGAGGGTCTCCTGCAGAGGTGGGGGGTGGCTGTGGCTCACTGTGAGGACAAGGACACTGACAGCAGAAGTTCTGGGAAGTATTACTTGGTGTGAGCCCTCGACTCCACCATTAGCCCCACCAAAGAGGCTGTAGCCTCCAGGGCTGGCTCACCTCAGACCAAACAACCAACAGGGAGGGAACTCAGCCCCATCCACCGGCAGACAAGCAGATTAAAGTTTTACTGAGCTCTGCTCACCAGAGCAACACCCACCTCTACCCAGCATCAGTCCCTCTCATCAGGAAGCCTGCACAAGCCTCTTAGATAGACTCATCCACCAGAGGGCAGACAGCAGAAGCAAGAAGAACTACAATCCTGAAGACTGTGAAACAAAAACCCATTCACAGAAAGAGAAAATGAAAAGGCAGAGAGCCTATGTACCAGATGAAGGAACAACATAAAACCACAGAAAAACAACTAAATGAAGTGAGATAGGCAAATTTCCAGAAAAAGAGTTCAGAATAATGATAGTGAAGATGATCCATGATGTCGGAAAAAGAATGGAGGCAAAGATCGAGAGGATGAAAGAAATGTTTAACTAAGACCTAGAAGAATTAAAGAAAAAACACCTAGAAGAATTAAAGAACGAAGAAACAGAGATGAACAATACAATAACTGAAATGAAAAATACACTAGAAGGAATCAATAGCAGAATAACTGAGGCAGAAGAAAAGATAAGAGACCTGGAAGACAGAATGGTAGAATTCACTGCAGTGGAGCAGAAAAAAGAATGAAAAGAAATGAAGTCAGCCTAAGAAACCTCTGGAACAACATTAAACTCAGCAACATTTGCATTACAGGGGTCCCAGAAGGAGAAGAGAGAGAGAAAGTAACCATGAAAATATTTGAAGAGATTATAGTTGAAAACTTCCTTAACATGGGAAAGGAAATAGCCACCCAAGTCCAGGAAGTGCAGAGAGTCCCAGGCAGGATAAACCCAAGGAGAAATATGCTGAGACACACAGTAATCAAATTGACAAAAATTAAAGACAAAGAAAAATTATTAAAAGCAACAAGGGAAAAATGACAAATAATATACAAGGGAACTCCCATAAGGTTAACAGCTGATTTCTCAGCAGAAACTCTACAGGCCAGCAGGGAGTGGCATGATATACTTAAAGTGATGAAATGGAAGAACGTACAACCAAGATGACTCTACCCAGCAAGGATCTCATTCAGATTTGATGGAGAAATGAAAAGATTCACAGACAAGCAAAAGCTAAGAGAATTCAGCACCACCAAACCAGCTCTACAACAAATGCTAAAGGAACTTCTCTAAGTGGGAAACACAAGAGAAGGAAAGGACCTACAAAAACAAACCCAAAACTATTGCGAAAATGATAATAGGAACATACATATCAAAATTACCTCAAATGTGAATGGATTAACTGTTCCAAACAAAAGACACAGACTCCATAAATGGATCAAAAACAAGATCCATATACATGCTGTCAAAAAGAAACCCATTGCAGACCTAGGGACACATACAGACTGAAAGTGAGGGGATGGAAAAAGATATTCCATGCAAATGGCAATAAAAGAAAGCTGGAGTAGCAATACCTGTATCAGAACAAAGAGACTTTAAAGTAAAGACTATTACAAGACACAAAGAAGGGCACTAAATAATGATCAAGGGATCAATCCAAGAAGAAGATATAACAATTGTAAATATTTATGCACCAAATGTGGAAGCATCTCAATACATAAGGCATATGCTAACAGCCATAAAAGGGGAAATCAGCATGAACACAATAATAGTTGGAGACTTTAACACCCCACTTTCACAAATGGACAAACCATTCTAAATGAAAATAAATAAGGAAACACAAGCTTTAAATGATATATTAAACAAGATGGACTTACTTAGTATTTATAGGACATCCCATCCAAAAACAAACATCAGAATACACTTTCTTCTCAAGTGTTCATGGAACATTCTCCAGGTTAGATCATATGTTGGGTCACAAATCAAGCCTTGGTAAATTTTTAAAAATTGAAATCATATCAGTATCTCTTCCAACCACAATGCTATAAGATTAGATATCAATTACAGTAAAAAAAAAATCTGTAAAAAATACAAACATATGGAGGCTAAACAATACACTACTAAATAACCAAGAGATTACTGAAGAAATCAAAGAGGAAATCAAAAAATACATAGAAACAAATGACAATGAAAATATGATGACCCAAAACCTATGGGATGCAGCAAAAGCAGTTCTAAGAAGGACGTTTACAGCAATACAATCCTACCTCAAAAACAAGAAACATCTCAAATAAACAATCTAACATTACACCTAAAGCAATTAGAGAAAGAAGGACAAAAAAATCCCCAAAGTTAGCAGAAGGAAAGAAATTATGAAGATCAGATCAGAAATAAATGAAAAAGAAATGAAGGAAACTATAGCAAAGATCAATAAAACTAAACCTGGTTCTTTGAGAAAATAAACGAAATTGATAAACCATTAATCAGACACATCAAGAATAAGAGGCAGAAGACTCAAATCAACAGAAATAGAAATGAAAAAGGAGAAGTAACAACTGACACTGCAGAAATACAAAAGATCATGAGAGATTACTACCAGCAACTATATGCCAACAAAATGGACAACCTGGAGGAAATAGACAAATTCTTAGAAAAACACAACCTTCCGAGACTGAACCAGGAAGAAATAGAAAATATATACAACCAGTCACAAGCACAGAAATTGAAACTGTGATTAAAAATCTTCCAACAAACAAAACCCCAGGACCAGATGTCTTCATAGGTGAATTCCATCAAATATTTAGAGAAGAGCTAACACCTATACTTCTCAAAATCTTCCAAATTCAGCAGAGGGAGGAACACTCTCAAACTCATTCTATGAGGACACTATCACCCTGATATGAGAACCAGACAAGTAGGTCAAAAGAAAGAAAACTACAGCCAATATCACTGATGAAACACATGCAATAATACTCAACAAAATACTAGCAAACAGAATCCAACAGCACATTAAAAGGATCATACACCATGATCAAGTGGGGTTTATCCCAGGAATGGAAGGATTCTTCAATATACGCAAATCAATCAATGTAGTAAACTGAAGGAGAAAAAGCATATGATCATCTAAATAGATGCAGAAAAAGCTTTCAACAAAATTCAACACCCATTTATGATTTAAAAAAACCCTCAAGGAAGTAGGCATAGAGGGCTTCCCTGGTGGCACAGTAGTTGAGAGTCTGCCTGCTGATGCAGGGGACACGGGTTCATGCTCTGGTCCGGGAAGATCCCACATGCTGCGGAGCAGCTGGGCCCGTGAGCCATGGCCACTGAGCCTGCGCATCCAGAGCCTGTGCTCTGCAACAGGAGAGGCCACAACAGTGAGAGCCCCGCGTACCGGAAAAGAAAAAAAAAAAGAAAGTAGGCATAGAGGGAAGTTACCTCAACATAATAAAGGCCATATATGACAAACCCACAGACAACATCATTCTCAATGGTGAAAAACTGAAACCATTTCCACTAAGATCAGGAACAAGACAAGGTTGCCCACTCTCAACAATATTATTCAACATAGTTTTGGAAGTTTTAGCCACAGCAATCTGAGAAGAAAAAGAAATAAAAGGAATCCAAATCGGAAGAGAAGAAGTAAAGCTGTCACTGTTTGCAGATGACGTGATACTATACATAGAGAATCCTATAGATGCTACCAGAAAACTACTAGAGCTAATCAACGAATTTGGTAAAGTAGCAGGATACAAAATTAATGCACAAAAATCTCTTGCATTCCTGTATATTAATGATGAAAACTCTGAAAGAGAAATTGAGGAAACACTCCCATTTACCATTTCAACAAGAAGAATAAAATACCTAGGAATAAACCTACCTAAGGAGACAAAAGACACCTGTATGTAGAAAACTATAAGAAACTGATGAAAGAAATAAATATGATAGAAACAGATGGAGAGTTATACCATGTTCTTGGATTGGAAGAATCAACATTGCGAAAATGACTGTACTACTCCAAGCAAATCTACATATTCAATGCAATCCCTATCAAACTACCAATGGCATTTTTCACGAAACTAGAACAAAATTTTCACAATTTGCATGGAAACACAAAAGACCCCGAATAGCCAAAGCAATCTTGAGAAAGAAAAATGGAGCTGGAGGAATCAGACTCCTAGACTTCAGACTAAAGTACAGAGCTACAGTAATCAAGACAGTATGGTACTGGCACAAAAACAGAACTATAGATCAATGGAACAGCATAGAAAGCTCAGAGATAAACCCATCCACATATGGTCATCTTATCTTTGATAAAGGAGGCAAGAATATACAGTAGAGAAAAGCCAGCCTCTTCAATAAGTGGTACTGGGAAAACTGGACAACTACATGTAAAAGAATGGAACTAGAACACTCCCTAACACCATACACAAAAATAAACTCAAAATTGATTAAAGATCTAAACGTAAGGCCAGACACTATAAAACTCTCAGAGGAAAACATAGGCAGAACACTCTAGGACATAAATCATAGAAAGATCCTTTTTGACCCACCTCCTAGAAAAATGGAAATAAAAACAAAAATAAACAAATGGGACCTAATGAAACAAAAGCTTTTGCACAGCAAAGGAAACCATAAAGAAGGTGAAAAGACAACTCTCAGAATGGGAGAAAATATTTGCAAAGGAAACAACTGATCAAGGATTAATCTCCAAAATTTACAAGCAGCTCATGCAGCTCAATATCAAAAAAACAAACAACCCCATCCAAAAATGGGCAGAAGACGTAAATAGACAATTCTCCAAAGAAGATATACAGATTGCCAACAAACACATGAAAGGATGCTCAACATCACTAAACATTAGAGAAATGCCAATCAAAATTACAATGAGGTATCACCTCACACCAGTCAGAATGGCCATCATCAAAAAGTCTACAAACCGGGCTTCCCTAGTGGCACAGTGGTTGAGAGTCCGCCTGCCAATGCAGGGGACATGGGTTCGTGCCCTGGTCCAGGAAGATCCCACATGCTGTGGAGTGGCTGGGCCCGTGAGCCATGGCCGCTGAGCCTGCACGTCCGGAGCCTGTGCTCCGCAACGGGAGAGGCCACAACAGTGAGAGGCGAGTGTACCGCAGGAAAAAAAAAAAGTCTACAAACCATTAATGCTGGAGAGGTTGTTGAGAAAAGGGAACCCTCTTGAACTGTTGGTGGGAATGTAAAGTGATACAGCCACTATGGAGAACAGGATGGAGGTTCCTTAAAAACTAAAAATAGAACTACCATATGACCCAGCAGTCCCACTATGGGGCATATACCCTCAGAAAACCTAATTCAAAAAGAGTCATGTACCACAATGTTCACTGCTGCACTATTTACAATAGCCAGGAAATGGAAGCAACCGACGTGTCCATCCACAGATGAATGGATAAAAAAGTTGTGGCACACATATACAATGGACTATTACTCAGCCATAAAAAGAAACAAAATTGAGTTATTTGTAGTGAGATGGATGGACCTAGATTCTGTCATGCAGAGTGAAGTCAGAAAGAGAAAAACAAATACTGTATGCTAACACCTATATATGAAATCTAAAAAAAGAAACAAATGGTTCTGCAGAACCTAGGGGCAGGACAGGAATAAAGACATAGACATAGAGAATGGACTTGAGTACATGGGGAGGGAAAGGGTAAGCTGGGACAAAATGAGAGAGTGGCATGGACATATATATACACTACCAAATGTAAAATAGATAGCTAATGGGAAGCAGCTGCAGAGCACAGGGAGATCAGCTTGGTGCCTTGTGACCATCTAGAGGGGCAGAGTGGGAGGGTGGGAGGGAGATGTAAGAGGGAGGGGATATGGGGATATATGTATATGTATAGCTGATTCACTTTGTGATACAGCAGAAACTAACACACCATTGTAGAGCAATTATACTCCAATAAAGATGTTTAAAAAAAAACACACACACACAAACATGTGGAGGCTAAACAACACATTACTAAATGGCCAAGAAATCACTGAAGAAGTGAAAGAGGAAATGAAAAAATACCTAGAGACAAATGACAATGAAAACATGATGATGAAAAAACTATGGGATGCAACAAAAGCAGTTGTAAGAGGCAAGTTTACAGCAATACAATCCTACCTCAAGAAACAAGAAAAATCTCAAAAGAAACAATTTAATCTTACACCTAAAAGTAGATAAAGAAGAACAAACAAAACCCAAAGTTAGTAGAAGGAAAGAAATCAAAGATCAGAGCAGAAATAAATGATATAGAATTAAAGAACGCAACAGCAAAGATCTATGAAACTAAAAGCTGAGAAGATAAACAAAATTGTTAAATCTTTAGCCACACCCATCAAGAAAAAGAGGGAGAGGACTCCAATCAATAAAATTAGAAATGAAAGAGTAGAAGTTACAAATGACACGGCAGAAATACAAAGCATCCTAAGAGACTACTACTAGCAACTCTATGCCAATAAAATGGACAACCTGGAAGAAATGGACAAATTCTTAACAAGGTATAACCTTCCAAGACTAAACAAGGAAGAAACTGAAAATATAAACCGACCAATCATAAGCACTAAAATTGAAACTGTGATTAAAAATCTTCCAACAAACAAAAGTCCAGGACCAGATGGCTTCACAGATGAAGTCTATCAAATATTTAGAGAAGACCTGACACACATCCATCTCTAACTCTACCAAAAAACTGCAGAGGAAGGAACACTCCCAAACTCATTCTATGAGGCCACCATCACCCTAATACCAAAGCCAGACAAAGATACTACAAAAAAAGAAAATTACAGACCGATATCACTGATGAATATAGATGCAAAAATCCTCAACAAAATACTAGCAAACAGAATCCAACAACACATTAAAAGGATTATACACCATAATCAAGTGGGATTTATCCCAGGGATGCAAGCATTCTTCAATATATGCAAATCGATCAATATGATACACCATATTAACAAACTGAAGAATAAAAACCATATGATCATCTCAATAGATGCAGAAAAAGCTTTTGACAAAATTCAACATCCATTTATGATAAAAACTCTCCAGAAAGTGGGCATAGATGGAACCTACCTCAACATAATAAAGGTCATGTATGAAAAACCCACAGCAAACATCATTCTCAATGGTGAAAAACTGAAAGCATTTCCTCTAAGATCAGGAACTAGACAAGGATGTCCACTCTCACCATTATTATTCAACACAGCTTTGGAAGTCCTTGCCATGGCAATCAGAGAAGAAAAAGTAATAAAAGGAATACAAATTGGAAAAGAGGAAGTAAAACTGTCACTGTTTGCAGATGACATGATACTATACATAGAGAATCCTAAACATGCCACCAGAAAACCACTAGAGCTAATCAATGAATTTGGTCAAGTTGCAGGATACAAAATTAATGAACAGAAATCTCTTGCATTTCTATAAACTAACAATGAAAGATCAGAAAGAGAAATTAAGGAAACAATCCCATTCACCACTGCAACAAAAAGAATAAAATACCTAGGAATCAACCTGCCTAGGGAGGTGAAAGACCTGTACTCAGAAAACTATAAGACACTGATGAAAGAAACCAAAGATGACACAAACCAATGAAGAGATATACCATGTTCTTGGAATGCAGGAATTAACATTGTGAAAATGACTATACTACCCAAAGCAATCTACAGATACAATGCAATCCCTATCCAATTACCAATGGCATTTTTTACAGAAGTAGAACAAAGAAATCTTAAAATTTGTATGGCGACACAGAAGACCCCGAATAGCCAAAGCAATCTTGAAGGAAAATAACTGATCTGGAGGAATCAGACTCTCTGACTTCAGACTATACTACAAATCTACAGTAATCAAGACAATATGGTCTGGCACAAAAAGAGAAACATAGATCAATGGAACAGGATAGAAAGCCCAGAGATAAACCCACGCACCTATGGTCAGCTAATCTATGACAAAGCAGGCAAGGATATACAATGGAAAAAGACAGTCTCTTCAATAAGTGGTGCTGGGAAAACTGGACAGCTACATGTGAAAGAATGAAATTAGAACACTCCCTAACCCCACACACAAAAGTAAACTCAAAATGGATTTGACACCTAAATATAAGACTGGACACTACAAAACTCTTAGCGGAAAACATAGGGGAACACTCTATGACATAAATCACAGCAAGATCCTTTTTAACCCACCTTCTAGAGTAATGGAAATAAAACCAAAATAAACAAATGGGACCTAATGAAATTTAAAAGCTTTTGCACAGCAAAGGAAACAATAAACAAGATGAATAGACAACCCTCAGAATGGGAGAAAATATTTGCAAACGAAGCAACTGACAAGGGATTAATCTCCAAAATATACAAGCAGCTCATGCAGCTCAATATTTAAAAAACAAACAACCCAATCAAAAAAATGAGCAGAAGACCTAAATAGACATTTCCTCAAAGAAGATATACAGATGGCCAACAAACACATGAAAAGATTCTCAACATCACTAATCATTAGAGCAAATCAAAGCCACAATGAGGTATCACCTCACACCCATCAGAATGGCCATCATCAGAAAATCTCAAAACAGTAAATGCTGGAGAGGGTGTGGAGAAAA
Source organism: Aethalodelphis obliquidens (assembly GCF_003676395.1). Taxonomy (NCBI): domain Eukaryota; kingdom Metazoa; phylum Chordata; class Mammalia; order Artiodactyla; family Delphinidae; genus Aethalodelphis; species Aethalodelphis obliquidens. Next base: position 9,199,604 of record NW_020837958.1, on the reverse strand, counting down.
GGGAACCCTCCTGTGCTGTTTGTAGGAATGTAAATTGATACAGCCACTATGGTGAACTGTATGAAGGTTTCTTAAAAAACTGAAAATAGAACTACCATATGACCCAGCAATCCCACTACTGGGTATATACCCTGAGAAAACCATAATTCAAAAAGATACATGAACCCCAATGTTCACTGCAGTGTTAGGTACAATAGCCAAGTCATAGAAGCAACCTAAATGCCCACCGACAGACAGATGGATACAGAAGATGTGGTACATATATACAATGGAATATTATTCAGCCATAAAAAGGAGCAAAATTGGTTCATTTGTAGAGACGTGGGTGGACCTAGAGACTGTCATACAGAGTGAAGTAAGTCAGAAAGAGAAAAACAAATATCGTATATTAACGCATATATGTGGAACCTAGAAAAATGGTACAGATGAACCGGTTTGCAAGGTAGAAATAGAAACACAGATGTAGAGAACAAACCCATGGACACTGAGGGAGGAAAGTGGGGGGTGGAGGGTTGGTGGTGGTGGGCTGAATTGGGAGATTGGGATTGACATATACATTAATATGTATAAAATAGGTAACTAATAAGAATCTGCTGTATTAAAAAAATAAAATTCAAAAATAAATCATTATCTTAAAGAGATATCTACACCTACATGTTTACCGCAGCATTATGCACAGCAGCCAAGATATGGAAACAACCTAAGTGTCCACTGACAAATGAAATTTTATATATATGTATATATTTATATATAATGGAATATTTTTCAGCCTTAACAAAGAAGGAAATCCTGCCTCTTGCTACAAAGCAGATGAACCTAGAGGATATTAGACTAAGCAAAATAAGCCAGACACAGAAAGAAAAATACTGCACGATCTCACTTTATGTGGAAGCTATAAAAACCTGAACTCATAGCAACAGAGAGTAGAATGATGGTTACTGGGGATTGGGGGGTTGGAGGAAAAGGGGATATGTTGGTCAAATAGTATGAGCTTTCAAATAAGATAAGTTCTGTAGACCTAATAAACAGTGTGTTGACTATAGTTAATTATAATGTATTATATATTTAAAATTTGCTGAGAGTAAATTTCAAGTGTTTTCACTACAAACAGAAGGGGGGTATTGTGAAGTGATGAATATTTAATTCATTTGATTGTGGTAATTATTTTACAATGTATACATATATCAAAACATATTGTACAAACTAAATATATAAAATTTTTATTAATAATGCTGGGAAAAAACCTTAAACTGAAACCTTTGAGGAGCTGTCCAATTTGTTCCCTCGATTTTCTTATAATCTCTTAGAATATCTTTGTTTAATGAAATGCAGCATGTATGCTTCTCCCCTAGAGTTCATTTATTTATTCATTTGTTAAATGAATACTTATTGAACATCTACTATGTTCTTATCCTAGTGAACTGTTTTAGGATACAATTGTGAGTGAACCAAGCAAAATCCCTACCCTAGTGTAGCCTAGATTGTAAAGGACACAGATAATTAAACATTAAAATAATGCAGCTTAATATTAAAGTGCAGCTATAAACTCATGACTGGCTTCAGAACTTCTGAGTTTGTGAGGGATTCCAGAGCCAGATATAAACTGCTTTAGATTCCTTATCATTCAATATGGTAGTAGTATAATTATGTATTGCTTGGAAATAGAAATAACTATATTGCTAAATACAAAGCATTGCTATATCACTTTGTGCACCATAATTTAGAATACTAGGCATCCAAGGGGTCAGTAAACGTAAATTCAAGCCACAGATTTTTAAGTTGCATATCCTTGGGGAAAAAAATAGAGCTCATCTCTCTTTATTGTCTTTTAAATGGCGATTGTGCTAGCAGACTAATAAAATCATGGCATTAAAGTAATTCTTTTGTTGGTAATTAAAGAAACTCTTCCTCACCAAATAAGACATTAGAAAAACTCTCTGATATTTTGGTACATATCATAAACATGTTAACTACTGCTTATATTAATTCTCTTACTTCCTAGAATAATTATGGTATTTCATAGTGCTAATAACTAATTCAGCTCAAAAGGCTTCTTTTGCTCTCCATCTATATAGGGTAAAGAAAATAAAGAGTTGAACATATCAAGGACAAAGGGATAGCTATATTCTTCAACTATTCAACAACGTATTTGATTTTCCATTCTTAGTCCCCTTGGTGGTAAGCAGAGTTGCTTAAGTTTATTCAGTATTCAATCATAGTCATAAAGTATACCAGAAATTTCACACAGTACAAGTTCCTTCGCATCATTTTTTTTGGCTTTGAGGGAACATCAGACATGAGAGCTTAAGAAAGAAAATAGGATTAGATTTGTTTGTCCTCATATAGCTGGGTTTTTTTTTTTTTTTTTCGAAAAATGGGGATTTGTTTAAGATGTTATTAAGGAAATTTATATCACTACAGGAAAAAGAAACCCTTAGATCATATTATATAAAACATGGTCTCTCTATGCTGTTATGTTTGCTTCTAAATCATGCTAAAAGGACTTTTGAAACAAAGAAAACTGGTAACTAGTTGTTTGGTGACACATAGGCAAAAATAACAAGTATGTATTTTTTTAACAAGTACGTATTAATCTTTTGTCCTGCCATGCCTCATTCAAGGTACTGTATAAAGAGGCATTTCATGAAATTGAATGTTTTTAAAACTTAAATTACCTGAGAAATGAACTCATATCAGTTAATCTGCATATAGATAGTAATGGTCCCTAAGTATTATGGTAGTTGAATTTCAATTATGTTAAAAAAAATTTGAACTATTTTGTCATCTCAGAGAGCAATGATTTTTCTGTGTTTCTTAGAGACAAACAATCTGTGAAATAGTCATCATTAATTACAGTCATTTCTAAATATATAGTTCCCTCAATCAATTAAAATTGGTACTATGGTCTTAAATCATTTTTATTTCAAGATGAAGTAGATTTGGCTACAAATGTTACCTGATAATTTGTTATTTCCAAATAAAAATAGCTTGAACATATACTACAGGCATTTCAGCATTACTATTGAGGTGTGTGCTGAGATATTACTGCCTCTTCATAAACATCTTTGTGCTGAAATATTATAAAACGTTGTGGTTAAGCTACTGTAGGCATAAAACAAATCACTGACCATTTATTTATCCATACAGACTTCTTTTGTCAAATGAGTGATGGCTCTGCATTTGGGCATATTTTACAACTCCTTACGTTAAGCTCTTCCATGAGGAGAATGCAATAAATTTGTACAAAACCCATCCAAGGTATCACTGTCCTCATAAAAACATTTCTTTATGAGTCCCAAATTATAAGTGACTTTCTCTACCTCAACTCTGAAGTGGCCTGAAGTCTCAAGTCATAAATACGTACAGAACTTCAGTGCCAAAATGAATTAATTTGCAGTAAAACTACAAGTCAGTGAGCAACATGTTAAACTTAGACAAGAGTTGCTTTGCAGTAAACATAGTTAGTCCCTTCCAATGCTGTATATAATACAAAGATTGAATTTATTTTATTTTCTATTGAAAATCATTTTTTTAATTTTTTTATTATTTTTTATTGGAGTATAGATGCTCTACAATGTTTTGTTTCTGCTGTGCAGCAAAGTGAATCAGTTATATGTATACATATATCTACTCTTTTTAAGATTTCCTTCCCATTCAGGTCACCAGAGAGCATTGAGTAGAGTTCCCTGTGCTATACAGTAGGTTCTCATTAGTTATCTATTTCATACATAATAGTGTATTTATGTTAATTCCAGTCTTCCAGTGCATCCCACCATCCCCTTGGTAACCGTACATTTGTCCTCTACATCTGTGACTTTATTTCTGCTTTGCAAGTAAGTTCACCGTACCATTTTTCTAGATTCCACCTATAAATGATATTATATGATATATACAATGGAATATTACTCAGCCATAAAAAGGAATGAAATAATGCCATTTGCAGAGATGTGGATGGACCTAGAGATTGTAATACAGAGTGAAGTAAGTCAGAAAGAGAAAAGATTGAATTCAGTGTAAATTAGTTTATTCATTTATCATATGTTCTTGGGTCAAGAGACCACAGTGGTTAGACAGATAAACCCATACATAACTTTATCTTCACATACTCTCAATGTGTGTGTGTGTGTGTGTGTGTGTGTGTAGCAGAGCTAGGCATTATTCAAATATCACATACACAAGCATTTGCAAAGTAATTACAATATTAGTTTTAATCACAGATAAATCTAATCTCAGATCCTTTCATGATGCACTTTCATTTCTGCACTCATTCCTCTAAATATGTTTAAATGTCTTCTTTTTGAAATTTACTAGTCTGGGGTAGTGTTGGTAAAAGGAAGGTAACACAAAAAATGAAACAGACAAGGTCCTTGACCTCAAGGAATGTTGTTGTAGTTGCACTTAAAAGCACTGTTGGGGGCAAATCAATAAAAGATAGAGAATAAATTGTTAGAGGAAGGCCCCAGCACCAGTCGCCAGGGCAAAGAAGTGACAAGAGCAGTTCCATTCCCTAAACTTGTCACCAAGCCCTACTCCCCATCAAAGAAAGAATAGGTTTTCTTTGACTGAGATGGACCTATAATTTTAGGAAAATATAACTAGTTTGTCTTCTCCTGCTCCAGTACACCTCTCTTTAAAGGATAAGAAGTTTCAGTATGAGATCGATGTGAAGAATCAAAATACTTAGGAAAATGACTCCAGAATCAAGCTATTAAAATGGCAATCACAGAAATAATGACCTTGAATAATGCACTCAAAGTGAACTTGGAGGAGAGGCTTTGATCACAGCCTAGCCTGAAGCTAAGAAGACTCAGAAGAAGCTAAGAAAAAGTTTTTCAGAGCAAGGTAATTTTGAGGTTGCTTTTTAAGATTACCAATTGACTCTGTTTAAGAGAAGAAAAAAAGAATGTGAATCTGTTAAAGATAAAAAAAGGAATGATTATACCCATTTGTATCTCAAAATGTGTTTGCTTTAAAACAGTGGTTTTTAAATTATTTTAGCAAAAAAACACTTTATTAAACAATATCCAAGTCCAATATATAGACCAACAATAGATAATAGTTCTTTGGTGGAACTTAGAACATGAAATTAAATTACTGGGCCAAATATTGAAAGATTTTACTGTAAACTCTCAAGAAAGAGAATTATGATTTTTTTGTAACCTATGTGTTCCATGTAACCTGTGGGTCTAAATTTGTATGCTCTTTCCTGCTCTAGGAATATGTCTTGGGCTTTAATCTTATTTTCCATAATTTTTCCCAATTTTTTTATTGTGGTAAAATACTCATAAAATTTACCATCCTAATCATTTCAAAGTCTACAGTTTAGTGGTATTAAGTAAATTCATAATGTTGTGCAGCTATCACCACCATCCATCTTCATAACTCCTTTCATCTTGTAAAACTAACCCTTTATACCCATTAAACAATAACTCCCCAGTCTTCCCTCCCGCAAGTCCAGCAACCATCATTCCACTTTCTGTCTCTATTATTTTAACTAAATACCTCATATAAGTGAAATTATAAAATATTTATCTTTTTATGACTGGCTTGTTTCACTTAGCATAATGTCCTCAAGGTCCATCCATGTTGTAGCATATTGAAGAATCATTTTCCTTTCAAGGAGGAATAATATTCCATTGCATGTGTATAATATATTTTGTTTATCTATTTGTCTATCAGTGGGCACTTGGGTTCCTTCCATGTTTTAGCTATTGTAAGCAATGTTGTAAAGAACATGGGTGTATAAATATCTCTTTCAACTTTTTTTTGATATATACTCAGCAGAATTGCTGAATCATATGGTAATTCTATTTTTAATTTGTTGAGGAATCACCATAATATTTTCCAGAGTGCCTGTACCATTTTATATCAACAACAATGCACAAGGATTCAAATTTCTACACATCCTTGCCAACACTTGTTATTTTCTGGGTTTTTTGATGCAGCCATCCTGATGGTTGTGAGGTAGTACCTCATTGTAATTTTGACTTGCATTTCTCAAAGATAAGTGATGCTAAGCATCTTTTCATGTGCCTACTGGCCATTTGTATATCACCTTTGGAGCAATATCTATATAAGTTCTCTGTGCAAGTCTTCTGTAGACAGCATATAATTGGATCATGTGTTTTTATTCATTCTTTTAATCTTTTTCTTTTGATTGGAGGGTTTAATCTATTTACACTTAACATGATTATTCATAAGGAGGGATTAAGACAAAATGAGACAGTAATGCAGGTAATGAACAAAATCCTATATACCTTACAGCTTTTCTGTACCTTATTTCCTGTACTACTACCTTTTATGTTTAGTTGATTAATTGTAGGTAAATATTTAACTTTTTTTCTCATTTCACTTTGTGTATATCCTATAGCTCTTTTCTTTATGCTTACCACAAGGGTTACATTTAACACCTTAAAGTTATAACACTCAGCACTGAATTTACATCTGCTTAACTTCAATAACCTACAAAAATTCAGTTCCTTAATAGCTTCATTCCCACCCCTTTTGGTTCTTAATATAAAAAAATAATAATAACATCTTTATTCCTTTTGTACTCAAAACACATAAATAATTCTCTTAAATTATGTAGAAAGCAATATGTAGAGTTACAAACCGAAGTTACAATACTAGGTTTTAGACTAATAATTGTTTTTCTTTAATGTGTTAGTCTCTTAAATTGTGTAGAAAACAAAAAGTGGAGTCATAAACTGTTGTTGCAATAATATTATATTTTATAATAATCCATGTATTTACTTTATTGAGATCTTTATTTCTTCATACTGCTTCAAGTTACAGTCTGGTGTCCTTTTATTTCATCCTGTGCGACTCTCTTGAGCATTTCTTGCAGGACAAACCTAGAGGTGAAGAAATCAAACAGTTCTTGTCTATCTGGGAATGTCTTGATTTCTCCCTCATTTTTAAAGGACTATTTTGTCAGATATAAGATTCTTGGTTAACAGGACTTTTTTTCTTTTAGCATTTTGAATATATTAGTCCACTGCTTTCCAACCCTCAATGTTTCTGTTAAGAAATCTACTAATAATATTGTTGAGGAGCCTTTACATTTGACGAGTCACTTCTCTATTGCTGCTTTTAAGATTCTTCTGTTTTTGGCATTCAAACATTTGATTATAATGTGTCTTAATGTGAGTCTCTTAGAGTTCATCTTACTTGGGGTTTGCTGACCTTCTTGGATATTTATATTCAACTCTTTCATCAAATTTGCAAAGTTTTCAGTCATTATTTTTTTCAAATATTATCTTTGTCCCTCTCTTTCTATTCTCCTTCTGGGACTCCCACAAGGTGTATATCTATTTGATGGTGTCCCATAGGTCCCTTAGACTCTGGCTACTTTTATTTCATCTTTTTTCTTTCTGCTCCTCAGACTTGATAATTTCCATTGTCCTGTCTTCAAGTTTACTATTCTTTCTTCTGCCTGCCTGATCAAATCTTTTTTGAATCCCTCCAGTGTATTTTTCATTTCAGTTATTTCAGTATTTTTCAGCCCCAGAATTTCTCATTGGTTTCTTTTAAGGTTTTCTCTCTCTTAACTGGTATTTCCATTGTGTTCATACTTTTCTCCCGTTGGCTTTCTCCACATTTTCCTTTAGTTCTTTTAGCATCTTTAAGACAACTGTTTATAAATCTTTGTTTAGCAGATCTGCCATCAGGTCTTTTTTCAGAGAAAATTTCTATCAGTTTATTTTACCCCTTTGAATGGGCTCTTTTTCCATTTTCTTTGTATGCCTTATAATTAGGTGTTGCTCTTGTTGTTGAAAACTGAACATTTGAATCTAACAATGCATTAACTCTGGAAATCAGATTTTTCTCCCTTCCCCAGGGTTTGCTGTTTTTGTTGTTGTTAACATAGTTTATTATTATTTTTTTTGATTCTGTGACTGTCTCTGTGTCAAGGAGGTCTTTTATGAGCTTGTGCTTTAACTTGGGGATGGGCTGTCACTTTCTAATTTTCCCCATATATTCAGTTGCTTTTAAATGTCCTACTCATTAATGTCTGGCTTCCAAAAGGGGAAAAAGCAAAATGAAGAGGTGAAGGATGCTGGCCCTTTAAATCTCCTTGTAATTCCTTCAGCCAGAGGGGAATGGGCTAATAACAAAGGAGGGGAGGTGCAACAGTAATGGCCACCTGCTTCCTTGCACCTAAGAGATCAAAAGCAGCAATCAGTAATCAGAGGACAGATCCTTGATATTTGGAGGGTCCTTTTTGCCCACCCTGCTTCCTGCAAGCTGTGTGCAGGCTGCTCCAGGAACACATGCACAACTGCCCCCAAGTGGCTGGAGTGGGAGGATGGGTGACTGCTACTGGGCTAAAAAATGTAATTGACCAAAATTAATCACAATTTACCATCTAAGTCTTCCCCTGGAAGTTGCAAGCCTTCCACAGACTGCAGAATTCCAAAATAGTTATATCAGACAGATTCTGCCAGTGCAACTGTTGTCTAGGTGGGGAGACAGATCCTTGGTGCTTTCTATCCTTCCATCTTTCCCTGTCGCTATTCTTTAGCCAAAGAATCCAATCTGTCCATTAACAACATTTTGTTTGGCCCATATGCTATTAAATAATTTTAAATTTAAATAATTCTAGAGAGGAAATTTATCCCTTCCTCATTTCTAATCTTATACATCTTTTATACTTCATCTCTCTAAAACAGCAACCAATGAAACCACTTGAATATAAGACTCTGAGAGAAAATTGACATTGGTTATTAAAACCAAACCTCTTGTTCCTGAGTGATATTGCAGACCCACTTACACATTCTTACTGCCCAGTTCTTCCTTTCCAATACTCCTCGTTAGTTATCAATAGCATCTGGAATCAAAATACTTCATGGCATACATGTTAAAAGCTGCTAGCCTGTTGAGTAGCCACAGGTGATGCTCAGCTTTGACTAAGCTTGATGTAGTATCCAAAAATCATCTGTCATGTAGTTAAAAATTACCTTTTGAGTGGGTTTTCTGAGATAATTTCTACACATTTTCAATAGCTTCCTTTTAGATTTAAGTCTTTGGTTTTGGTATTGCACTTTAAATTATGTGATGATATCCATATCCATTATTTTGTCACTAGAAATTTGATCTTGAATGAGTTACCTTATATTACTGTCCACAATATGACTGTAAAATGAATAAAACAAGTTTTATAATTACCATTTTACAGATAAGAATATTTCTTTAAACCTAAATACATTGAACAATTTTGTCATCATAGCCCCAGCTTTTTTTCTGTTTTTGAATCCTTACAGCTTTGTGACAGGCAAACAGTAAGCATTTGAGAAAGATTTGTTGAATTAAATTAAATTTTGGTACAAAAAGTAATTTATCTGATAGAGTGATAGATCTTTGAATCCAACTTTATTTTTATCATTGATGAATTATGAATTCTCTACAACAAGGAAACAGGCCAAAACAAATTTGATAAAGATTGCTGCTTGAACAATAAAAAAATGTATATTTGTTGAAACTATATATGTGACTTACAAGGTAATATAAAACTTCCTCATATATAACACAATCATTATGAGATAGGTGCTACTCCTATCCGCATTGTATAGATGAGAAAATTAAAAGACTGAGAAGTTGAATAACTTGTTCCAGGTCATGCAACCTGTAGATGGCAAAGCAAGGGCTCTAATCCAGGTTAGTCAGTCTCCTTGTATTACATCTCCAATGTCCCCCAGTGCTCTTGCATTGCATTTATCTCAATGTTGATGTGATAAGATTGTTCCTGAATGCAGTTCCAATGACTATAAAGAACTCAATAGAGGATTTTATCATCATTTTTCTATTTTCGCACTTGTGTAATTTGCAATTTTCCTAGGTAATGCTTTCCGAAATTGAGAAGCATCCTGGCTAACTGTGGCAGTTTCTGCATTAGAGAGATAAAGGATAATTTAGATAAGTAGCTAACAATTTGTATTTATCTTAAGGAAAATTATAGCAATGATCTTAATGCAGTTTCTGTCACCTCACTGCTCAGAGACCCCTTGCTCAGATATAGTCTTTGCTGGAAAAAAAAAGAAAAAAAGAAAAGAAAAGAAAATGAGTCACAGCAAAAGCAAACACAAAACCATGAAAATCTCTCCCTTTTATTGCCATTTCTTCATTCCCCATTTAAACGATTTGATCTCTTCTTGCTATAGCTGAGTGACTCACAAAAGCTGATAGGGATTTACTTGACCAACAAAAATGTTTCCAATGTTATTCACAAGTGACAAAAATGTTCTCCAAATGAAACGATCAAAGAGGGAATAATGTTTTTATGTTACCAAAGGATGAAGCTATTTTCTTCAGCTAAACTACACATTCATTTTATGTCAGTTGAGAAAAAAAGAAAAATCTCCTGATCTTTATCAAATTACTCTGTAATTCGTTTTAGACATTTTTTGATTGACACAATATGAAACACGGGATAAGTTTTGAAATATAGTAAGAACTTCAGAACAGAATCTGAAGACATTTAATACTGAAGAAGAGATTGGGAAATAACAATATCAGGCAAATTAGACTCGTACAAACAAATGAGAAATTAGATTTCTCAGCCGGACAATAAAGAAAGGCACAAGGTTTTGAGATCCCATTGGCAACACCTGAAGTTTATTGACAGAGAATGTTATATAAAGACATGGTTATTCAGATATCCATGAAAAAAAATAGTAAGAAATGTCACCGATCTTTTCATCTTCATTTAAATACACTAAAAATGTGACAGTATATATGTATAACTGAATCACCTTTCTGTACATGTGAAACTACCACAATATTGTATAAATTAACTATATTTCAATTAAAAAAAGGTTACAGTAATAATGGAACATAAACTGTTTCAGGTGATCATCTACATTAAAAAGCTCTTATGATAGAGATAAGATAATTAGAGCTGAAGTAACTTTTCCAAAGTTATATCATGAACTGGCCTCATCATTAATGGTGATCCAATTTAACTTTTTATTTTTGTAAAAAGATAGCTTGAGAGAGGCACTCTAATGGAATAGAAACTTAAGTCTGGACCTCCAAGTGAAATCTTTCAGTCATTCTGATTGCCTGCTGTCACAAGCTGATCACCTATTGTCACAGTCTTCAACACACACTTAGAGGAGATTTGAATTCTGCAAATTACTCTTAGGGAAGAGACTGTGCTTTGGGGAAGTGTACTGGACACTGTAAAATGTGAAGCAAGCTACACTTAAATAGAATCTAGTCTGTTAAGTCTCAAAGTGTGGTCCCTGGAAAAGTAGCATCGGCATCACCTGAGAGCTAGTTAGAAATGTAGACTGTTGAGTTCTAATCTAGACCTTGTGAACAAATAGTCCAGGGATGGGACCCTGCATGAAGTGTTGTATAAAACCCTCCAGTTGGTTCTGGCGTACAACAGGGTTTGAAAACCACTGATCAAGGGTGAAAAACCACTCTACGGAAGATAAAAGGCATGGATTGCAATCTTAATTGTACCATTCAGTAGCTGTGCTACCTTCAGTAATTTACTTAACTGTCCTAAGAGTCATTTATCTCATTTCTAAAATACATCACCTATTTTGAGGGTTCATGTGAGGTCAGAATGAAATAAAGGAGAGAGAAATACTCAGAAAAACTGTCAAGCTCTAAACCAGTGGTTCTCAGCTCTGGGTGATTTTACCCTCCAGAGAACATTTTGTAATATCTGCTTCTGTTTGTGATAGTCACAGCTGGTGGAGGAGGTTGCTACTGACCCCTGGTGGGTAGGACGCAGGGATGCTACTAAGCACCTACAATGAACATGACAGCTCCCACAGCAAAATTCCATCGGTCCAAATGTCAATTGTCATAAGGTTCAGAAACCCTGCACTAACCCAGGTTATATATTAAAATGATACTTTTATTATTAAATTTGTCATCACTTCTGCCTCTTTCTCCTTATTTTTCTCCAATTTGTAAATAACCACACAGATACTAACCATACTAATATGTATTTCTAAAAAATATATAATGCCCATAAAAGATACAGGTAAAACGTTTTCTTCTGTTTTTAATCGTTGGAAGTGGTTGGTAGATGATTAAAAATAGTTTCTTTCATCACATGTTTAAAACATACATTTTCCTCCTGTGGAAAGGAGATTAAAGCAATATGAAGAACTTGCTTCAGTTCAGCTCACTGAGCAAAGTTGTCCCTTCACTTTGCTTATAATAAATCACTGGCCCAAGCAGGCCCAGTGAAAACTAAAATAGGAGGCAGCCTCATTGTCACTTTTTCCTACAGCTTCATATCATTAGCTGTTTTGCCACAAATTTAAGTATTATTCAATTCACTATGTATTAGAGACATACAAGGCGGATTAAAGTGGTAAAGGAGAGAAATATCTTATCAGGGTCCTTGTAGGTTAGATGAAAAGAGTAACTTATTTTTCCATCCCCATCCTTTTCAACCCACACTTGGACGACAAACCCCATATGGTGACTGCAGTAGAAATGGATCATCTAATGATATCTCACCACCATCCTGCTAACAATTCTTATTTAAGACTGAAAAAGCAATAAAAGTATATTGTACATGACAAGGGAGAGTGACAAATGATTTTCAGAAGATACAAAAAATGAATTGCTTTTCTAAATTTATTTCTATATTTGTTATAGGAATTTCACTTGCAGTTATAGTGCATCATTTCATACCAATGGATAAGAGTTCATTCTCAAAATCTCCCTGTTGTATTAGATTTCATACTTCCCAAGAAGGTAGCTTAGAGAATAGTAAGTAATATTCAAGTGTACAATGATTAAGCCATTGGAAAAGTGTGGAAAGTTTGCCTATTTTCAGAGATATTAAATGTTAAAAGATCCAGAAAAATATAACTAGGTATAATCTCCATTTTTCATTTACCTTTTATGATAAAAGAGGTATTTCTTTCAACATGTGACTTCCTACACTCGAGGTATTCTAGGAAATGTAAACATATTGTAATGTTGGAAGAATGGGATGAGGTAATTGTTTAAAAGATTCATTGTTAGTATTTACAGAGAAGACACACGTGTTTAAAAATAGATGTGTATTGGGCTTCCTGGTGGCGCAGTGGTTGAGAGTCCACCTGCCGATGCAGGGGACACAGGTTCGTGCCCTGGCTCGGGAAGATCCCACATGCCACGGAGCGGCTGGGCCCGTGAGCCATGGCCGCTGAGCCTGCGCGTCCGGAGCCTATGCTCCGCAACGGGAGAGGCCACAACAGTGAGAGGCCCGCGTACAGCAAAAAAAAAAATAGATGTGTACCAAGAGCTTTAAAAGGAAAGGGACTGACCTTTCTCTTCGCCCATAGAGCCTCTCTAAGGAGTGTGCACAAAACTAGACAGACAATGACTTGGGCTTCAGATAGGCATTTAACCTGTGAAAGTGAGGAGTATTCACCTATTATGTGAGGGACTGTCCCCCGCACACAAAGAATTATCCTGCAGTGGTTACCCTAGACTAGCAAGGTGGGCCTGATCTCATCACACAGTGGAGAACTGTTCTTGAGTGTGGTCATAGGAAGATGTGGCTGTAGGAAAATAGACAGAAAATGTAATGTTTCTAGTTTTAAAGGTGAAAGGCGGACCACCCATGAACAAAGGCATGTGAGCAGCCTTTAGAAACTGTGAAAGGGAAGGAAAGAGATTCTTCCCTAGACGTCTACAGAAGAATGCAGTCCTGCAGACACTCTTATTTTAGCCTAGTTGTCACAGTCTATATTAGCCTAGTTGTCACACCTACATTGCAGAATGATAATATAATAAATTTGTGTTGTTTTAAGCCTCCAAGTTTGCGGAAATTTGTTACAGCAGTAACAGGAATTTAATATACTGCCCAGAACACCCTATTGCCCTAAGGCATTTTACAGGCAAAAAAGCTAAGAACCAGATAAGTTAAATATAGTTGATATCAAATCAAAGCGGTTGGCCCCAGCTTTCTATTCAAGTGTTTTTTCATTGTCTGGTTACTCAAACACCCTGATTTGAGTGGTTTTTTTTTTTAATGTGACGTTCATATAAAAATTCTTTAAGACTTTTTGAATCATTTGTAGAACCTAATATTCCATTCCACACGCACAGAAGGTAAAATCTTCCACTGGATAAACATCACAGTTTACAAAGCCATGTTACCTACTTTTTTATTTGATTTGTACCACAGTCTTACGAAACAGGCAGACCAATAAAAATCTTAAAATCACTTTCCAAAGAACATCGAGTTCCAAGAACAAAATTCCTCCTTCCATGATACATTTTAAAAGTATCAGTTAGACTTCTTGAAGATTGACACGTTAGACACCATTTATTCCAACTCAGAGATTTATTTTAGTGATAAGGCATTGAATCCTCATAATAGCTGCCACATTTAGAATGTTTACTGTGAGGCAAGTGTGAAGAGCTGTGAAAAGTCTTGAGATTTTTCCTGCTTGAAAGCTAACAAGTTATCTTGCCAGTTATGTGGATGCTGGCAGAAGACTTAAGGTCAGAAACAAAGGACTTTATTACTCATAAAAATAGCACTGTCAGAGCATCAACCCTTTACTGTGCCCGATCCCCAAGTCCCAATTCCCACACGATGACACAAAGGTCAGGTGACACTAGCACAGTCAGTGGCTTGTACTGCAGCAAAGGATTTCTGAATTTAGGGAACCTGAATCTTTTATAATGGGCAGTAAGCATGCCTTCTACTTGCTCCAGAGAAGGACACTGTCTCTGTCATCCAAGGTGGTTATTATACAGACATCCTTAAAAAGATGGCTGGGAACAAATGGCAGTCATTGCATTGCCTGCCAATGTGAAGAGGTATGAAGAACTGTGTTCTAACGGTAGGCAATAGGGATTTGTCCGTGTAGCAGAGGGGTACCATGTGGATCTAAACTTGATTGAAATTCAGATTATTTGGTTCTGTCTGACAGACTGGCAGGGAAGGACTACCTTATCCAGTTCACCTAAGGAAGTGAGGAACCTGCTAAAAAAATCCACCTTTACTGAAAAAAAAAAGGTTTATGATTCCTAGCACAGGAAGGTGTCACTCAGAACTGCCACTGACCTTCCTCCCAGAGACTTCTGAGCTTGCAACAAAACCTCCGGATTTAAACATCAGTCTTCAAGGTGGTTTCACTTTCACCTCCCTGTAACAAAGTGGTCCATTAAAATGAAGGGGGCCTTCTTTCTGAAACCTCATCATAGTCATGACTTAGCTTTGAGACTGAAAACTTGGATATCTGGATACCAATAGCAGTATCCAGAAGAAGAAGTAGGCAGGCTCAGAAATGTAGCAGAAAGGAGAGGCAGTACTTATCCAAAATGAATCTCTTGAAAAATGCACATATTCCTACCAGTCTTATCAGTAACATCCATCTCGTGGATGAGACCCAAGAATCAGGGTCTCAAACATAAGAAGTACACCTTAGCAGTGAAAAGGAAAGTCAATTGAGGCACCAAGTTCCAGCAGACACAGCAGAAACCAGCTGTAGTAGCACTTACCGAAAAGTGAGGCTGAACACGATGAAAAAAGAAAGAAATTATTGGAGACCAAAGACAATAAAAGTGATTGAATTCTATAAAAATTGAAGTAGTAATAGAGAACCCCAATGAAACTTTAGTGATTAATAGTGATTGGATCCAATAATGATTAGGCAAAGCATCTGCCATGGGCAGCTCCGGAGCATTCACATGACCCTCTGTGTATTAACTAAAGACATCAGTGATCCAAACAGCCTGGTCTGTAGCATATAACCCCACCACACGCAGGAGACACTGCCCAGCCTAGGGAGCCATAAAGATAAACACTGAGACAGGCTTCCTCTCTAAAACAAAACGCAAATTTAATTTAAACCTTAAAGTGACACTCGGGTTAATTGTACCTATGCAAACTTTTGGTTTATAAGTAGGCACATGTGGGTATTTAATTGGGTAAGCCACTTAACCTATGTACAAACTGTTAGGCACACACAAACACACAAATATATATTTCAAGTTGCTTATCCATGGGTTCTAAAAAGTAGTCAGACTTCTGAATGCAAAAAAAAAGGGCATACATACAATATTAAACATTCTGAAGAAACTGAAAGGATTTAGTATGAAATATAAGGCACTGATATGGTATAGTCAATGATATAATTGATGTTTTTAATATTCAAAAAACATTAAATAGCTTTCAATCTATTTAAGAAAAACTGACCAATATTACTTCATTCAATGACTTACATATAAGAAGACCCTTAACGTGTTTTAGTCTATACCAAGTTAGTGAGACTGTAAGTTGCATTCTGTTTTAGTAGCATATCAGAACACAGGACAAAAGCCATTTAAAAAATATTTCTTTTAGGGGTAAAAAATATAGGCATTACAAAACATGTACTTGGTTACGTGGGAATGATGGGAAGAGAACACATAGGGTTGTAAAGCTGTTGAAGAAGAAATGCTCAGATAAACAAAATAAAGAACAGCAAAAATCATGATTGAACCAAATGTTATTTTGTTCTGAACTAACTCCAAAAGGCATAAAAGTACAAATCAAAGAGAGAAGAGTCGGGAAATAGAGTTTAGTGACTTTGGGGAAATTACTGACTTTACCAGGATACCATTTTATATCCATAGCACAAGGCTAAGTGAGCTCTACGTTCTTTTCCAGGTCCAGTCCATTACAATCCATGATTCTCAAACTTGAGCATGAATCAGGAGCTCCTAGAAGGCTTGTTAAAACCTAGAGTTTCTGATTCAGTAGGTCTGAGGTAGGGTCTCAGATATTTATTTCTAACAACTTCACCAGCTGGCCCTGGACTATACTTGAGAACTATTTTAATGTTCGTTCATGAATATACCAAGAAGTTAAAGCATCTAAACAAAATCATGTTGTTTATTTATTAGATTCACAGACTATATTTAGCTCTTTAAAGAGTTCACAGAAAATATGTTTTCTGCCTTTCATCTTGGGAATATAATGATATTAAAGCCATGGGATCAGATAAATTCCCCTAAGGAGAGTCTGTAATTAGAGAAGAGAGCAGCCTCTGTGTTAGTTTGCTAGGGCTGCCATGACAAAGTAACACAAAATGGGTGGCATAAACAACAGAAATGTGTTTTCTTCCAATTTTGGAATCTAGAAGTCTGACATCAAGATGTGGACGGGACTGGTTTCTTCTGAGGCCTCTCTTCTTGGCTTGCAATCTTTTTCCTATGCCTTCACACTGTCTTCCTTCTGTGTGTGTGTCCTAATTTCATTTTTTTATAAGGACACCCAGTTAACTTAACTACCACTTTAAAGTTCTTATCTCCAAATATCATCACATTCTGAGGTCCTGGGGGTTAGGACTCCATCATATAAATTTTGGTGAGACACAATTCAGTCATAACAACCCCAAACCGACACTCTGAGGTCAGGTAAGCCATATTTTGAAGTCAGGTAGAAGAAAGCCAGAGAAGCAGCCTTCAATATGGGTAGAAGAGGGATAATCCAGAGAGTGTGGTAGCAAAGAAGCCACTCACTATTGCAAGAATTATCCAAATTTAGACAGCAAAATATCAGAGTAACATGGCTTTAATCGTTCCTCCTGGGACTAAGGAAATGTTCAAGTTGATGGAGCAGAAAGTCCAGAGCTCCTAACAACTCTGAATGTAGTATTGTCCTTATGGTTACAACTTTTTCTGGTTATAAACTCTGAGTTCAAATTGAGTCCTCCAGATTTGGCTTGGAGTACGTGAGTTCTAAAGTCCAATCTTAAACAATAATTTTTCCAAAAACGACTGTGACAAAGCAGCGTTGGTGCCGGATAACAGAATGCTGCTAAAGGTAAGGAAGAAAGCCTCTTCCACATCTGCCTGGAAGGCAGTGGGCCTTCAGCAAAAGACTCCGTAGGACGTAGTGTCCCTCTGGGACCTTGAGGACTCTGGAAGCTTTGTGGCTGCCGACTCTGTACTATATCAGCCATGGTAAGTGGCTACTGTGATAATGAGTGGAAGCTGCAGAGATGCCTGGGAAGAATTTGTGCCTAATGAGATTCACCTGTGGAAGCAATGCATTGTACCTGCTCATAATCAAGGTAACAGCAGTGAACTTCACGGGAGGGGCTAGAAGCAGGGAAGTAGAAAAGGAAGAAAGTGGGGGTGGCTGCCTGAATTTGGTCTTGAGCAGACATGAGATACATATATTGACTTCCTGAAATAACTGGGAAGAAGTTATCACAAAAGCCATTGATGGCAAGAGACAGGAAAACATGGACTATATTAAAAAAAACAAAAAAAATGAAGGTATGAATGAGAGGAAAAGGAAAAAAAATAACATACAGGGATAGCTTTTCAGTTGTACAAGAAATATAGCTTCTCGGCACATATTTTTTGGAAAATGAAGGGCCACAAATTCTCTGATCACCAGGTGTTCCCTGAGTTGAGAAATTGTATATTTATGTATCAGTCAAAAATGTATTGATCCCCACTACTAATTCTTTTCCATGAGCATGGATAGAGAGCTTGCTATTTGCAATTTATTCTAATAGGGATTGGAAAACAAAGATAAATAAGACATTGGCTCTTATTTTTAACAAGCTCCTGATATAGTCAGTGGTGCATGGTCCTTTAACAGGCCTTATCAAATATGTTTAATGGGTAGACTATGATTTTTTTTTAAGGTAGAAGACACTTAAAATGTTTTAACATAAAGATAAAGGAAAATGAATATTAATGGCTATTTCCAAAGTGTTAACATACACAATTTTTTTCATTTTATGTCAGAAAAAAAAGTATTCATTTCTAGGGCTTCCCTGGTGGCGCAGTGGTTGAGAGTCCGCCTGCCAATGCAGGGGACACGGGTTCGTGCCCCGGTCCGGGAGGATCCCACATGCCGCGGAGCGGCTGGGCCCGTGGGCCATGGCCGCTGAGCCTGCACGTCCGGAGCCTGTGCTCCACAACGGGAGAGGCCACAACAGTGAGAGGCCCGCGTACCACAAAAAAAAAAATCCATTTCTAACTGGAAATAAGCATGTACACATATATGTCTCCTCCTCTAGATTCTTCTCTTGAATTATATCAATATAAAACACATTTGCAGGTCTGAAATAGAATGTGTATTTTGTTAGAATAATCTATTTCTATAGTACTCACCCAGTTACTACTCTTTAAAAGGACATTATTGTTCTGAAGAGAGACCTTAGGTTATATAGGTTAAATAAAATGTACTCTGAAAATGTTACTGTAAACATGGAAAATCCACATCTACTAGACCATAATTGGCTTATCGATATATGGTGATTTCAAATTAACAAATCCATGACTGGAAATCTGTAGGACATGGCAGGAATTTTGTTTGTCCAATACTTCCTTCCCATTCAGCTGGGGTAGGCCCTCCAATGTTATTCCTTCTCCTGAATGCTAGAAGTGACAGTCAAAACAACATCGCTCTGTTTTCATTGATTTACAAGAGTTAGACACATGACCCATTCTACATCAGAGTTCTTCCCTAGGAGTTTTTATAATGAACACTGACAGAAAAGTGTTCTCTTTCCGTCCATGAGGCTCTATTGGATAAAAACCAGAAATAGCATGTGGCCATGCTCTTGGATTTGTAGGAACAGTTAAGAGAAGGAAGTCAAAACAGAGAGAAGTAAAGACAAAAGACAAAAAAAACCAAAACAAAACAGAATGAGAGAGGATCCAATTCAAAAACAAGGGGCCTGATGAGTTTCACATTCTTGCATACAGTCGTTAATGAAACCAGTTTCACCCTATTTCTTTTTGAAGTTTGCTTCATGTACCCTTTCCACTTATAAATAATTGAACTAGTTTTCTGTCACTTGGCTCCAAATGAGTCCTAACATGTTATTAAACGTATATTCCAAAGCTATCGTAAATTTACAAAATCCGCACATTCAACAGTCTTTGTTTATAAAAACACTGCTTCAATTGACTTCCTTAAGCTTGTGGTAGAATATAGCTGCTCAAACATTCCATTTGTCCAGTCTCTTAAATATCAGTTACACAGAAAGCCCAAGACAAGGACTGTTCTTGGAATAGGAGACAAAAAACAAATGACACCAAGAATGCTTTATTTGTTTGAGGCTATGGTTTTAAATAGATCTGTGAAAAAACAGGATTTTTTTTGTTGTTTAAAAAAGTTAAATGTATTATTTTTGACATTAAGTATCAACATTTATGTTTTAAACTCTGACTTCGAATTTTATCTTAACCACCATGGGAGCAATTTCAAAATTCTACAGATTTCTACTGACCAAGTAATTATAGCCACTTCCTTTTATGTAACAATGTCTATTTCAAAGTGCTTTAAAATATAATTTAGCTTCATCAAAAGGCTAGGGAGCATTTACCATTCTTGTGATTTTTACCATAGTGAGAATAGACTTGTATAAGGATGCACAGCTGGTAAATGGCCGCTCAAAAAGGAAAATTTGGGTCTATATTTTCAAGCTGAGTGTTCACTACAATGATCCTGAAGCATGGAGTATAAAGGGACACTTGTAGTTATTTACAAAGATGCTAATCAGCTAGGGTAATTGAAATAACGGCATTGACAGTTATAAAAGCTTTAAATAATAATGTCTATATATTAAGGTTCAGATCACCTGTCATCTAAACCACCTATACTGTGCATGTAACATTTCAAACCAGAACTAAAGATCAGCTGCAGAAGCCATTTCAAGTTTTCAGTGCTTGTTTGTTGAACACAATAACGTTTTGAAACAAAAGAAAGTCTGATTCATTCACATACTTATTATCAGTGACACATGTCTATACCTAAACATTCCAAAGAATTTTGATGTAGTGGAAAAGTTAGAATCCCAGCTGAGCTATGTAAGGATTATATAACCAAAGTATAATTATAACATCTACTGTAAAAGAAAAAATTGCACCGGACATGTTAACAATGGCAAAGAAGACTTTATTCAAGACTATTGCAATAGAGGTCAAGATTATTGCAAAAGGGGAGAGAGATTGAACTCAACTCAGCAGAAAAAAATGACTGGAGAATTTTTAAATGCTGGATTGAGTTAAATGAAAAAGTACTGGAGAAGTTTGGGAAGAGCTTGGTCAATGTAATTATGCCATCTGTATTTGCCAAATGTCCCTTATCAAAGTTAGGCTCCTCCTATCCTCTCTTAGAGACTAGAAGACAGGGATCTATCTTTACCTATGATTACGTTGTAAAGAGATACCTGCCAGGTCCTTTAGAAAGACACTCCTGAACTGTAGAGGATGTATCATATATTTGTTAGTAGAATTAAGTGAAAAATATGAAATTTCTTCACAAATAGAAGTATTAATATAAATCTAATAAGGTTAATATCCTGTAACAATCAAAAGTATTATAATAGAGAAGTAGAATGTGAAACAACAAAATTATATCTACTTTCCCATTTTTTAATCCTCTTGGCTATCTTTAGATTCTTGAAATTTCATTATCTTTCCAGTGTTAATATACGATAGAAGAAAAAAAGGTATACTTATAAATTAGATGGAACTGGGTTTGAATTTTATTTTTTTCATTTATTAGTAACTTTACACAAATGAATCAACTTTTCTGAGCTTCATTTTTCATGTGGGTTATGTGGGGCAGCAAAAATTTTATTTTACATTTTTGGAACAAAGCATATAGCAGATATGAAATAACAAGCATACAGTAGGCACACAATGTGCTTTCTTATATTCCTGTGGTTTTATAAATGCTGTTCTTCTTCCTGAAATTCCCTTTCCTACCCTATTTGCCTAGTCTTCCTGATCTTCAAAAGTTCACTATCACCTCCTCATCAAAGCCATCCCCGTCTTACCTCCCACTATCTGATTTATTTAGTGCCCCTGTACATACCTCAATCCTGACATTGCATTGTAAATAGACTAATAACTCTGGTAAATAATAAACGCATTTTTTAAAAGTACTGCTTAAGTGTTTCCAGTCCAAAATGATTTTATAAGCAAGAGTTTCTTTCAAATATTTAAGAACAAATAATTCATATGACAAGTAAAAATGATGGAAGGTTTTCCAATTCATATTATAATCCTGGCGTAATCCTGAAAATTAAATAAGAAAAATAAGAGCAGAAAATAAAAGAAAGAAAAATATTACATGTCCATATTCCTTATAAATAGATATAAAAATTTTTAATGAAATAACAACTCATAACAGAAATAAAGAATTAATGTATGAGGCTTAAAAAGGGTTTATTTCATAAGTGTTAGATTGAGAACAATATACAATTGTATACAATATACAATTTACTCAGCCATAAAAAGAAACTAAATTCAGTTACTTGTAGTGAGGTGGATGGACATAGAGACTGTCACACAGAGTGAAATAGGTCAGAAAGAGAAAAACAAATACTGTTATGCTAACACATATATATGGAATCTTAAAAAAAAAAAAAAAAAAAGGTTATGAAGAACCTAGGGGCAGGACAGGAATAAAGACACAGAAGTAGAGAATGGACTTGAGAACATGAGGTGGGGGAAGGGTAAGCTGGGACAAAGTGAGAGAATGGCATGGACATATATACACTACCAAACGTAAAATAGATAGCTAGTGGGAAGCAGCCGCAGAGCACAGGGAGATCAGCTCGGTGCTCTGTGACCACCTAGAGGGGTGGGATACGGAGGGTGGGAGGGAGATGCAAGAGGGAGGGGATATGGGGATATATGTATACATATAGCTGATTCACTTTGTTATAAGGCAGAAACTAACACACCATTGTAAAGCAATTATACTCAAATAAAGATGTTTAAAAAAAAAAGAACAGTATAAAAGAACAATTTGGCCATGTTTCAGAGGACTTAAAATTGTGTGTAACATTTGCCCCAGAAATTCCATTTCTAGGTACTGATCCTAAGGAAATGATTCCATTTTTGTATAATAGCAAGACTTTAATAATATAAAAATGTCTAATAGTTCAAGGATGCTTAAATAAATCGAATATATCTATATGTGTGAATACC
Organism: Aethalodelphis obliquidens; assembly: GCF_003676395.1. Classification (NCBI taxonomy): domain Eukaryota; kingdom Metazoa; phylum Chordata; class Mammalia; order Artiodactyla; family Delphinidae; genus Aethalodelphis; species Aethalodelphis obliquidens. Next base: position 9,176,678 of record NW_020837958.1, on the reverse strand, counting down.
ATTAAAACTGGTGACATAGAAGCACACTATTTAATAAATGGAAACTAGGTTTAAAAAGCAAATAATAAAAAATTTTGGATAGTATATTCCCACTTGGGGAAACATATATACAAAACTGCATAGAAAAATTATGAAAAGATATACACAAGCATATTAAGAGTAATTACATTTGTGCCATAAGATAATCAGTGATGTTTATTTTCTTTATTTTGTTTACTTTCTAAATCAACAATATGGACTGGCCATTGAACTGGGATTCTCTCCACTCGACTGGGAGCATTTTAAAGAAAGGGTTTGAATCTTATTCAAAAACCTCCTTCAGGGCTTGGGTCTGAGAGGTACTCAGTAGATATGTGTCCTCTAAATGGCCACACTATTGAGAACTTCCTAGTTACCCTTTTGAAATAAGAAAAATTAATCCTGCCTGATCCCTAGATCCTCTATGATCAAATCTCTGGCCATTTTGTGGAAAAAGAGTTCATCTCTTCAAGTGTAAAAGTGGAGAGTTTTAGACTACATTGAAGTAAAAATTTACAGGGTACTTCTCTTCAGCACGCTGGGGAGAAATAAAACAGAAATATGTGACAACATTTGTTACTCTGCAGGGTTCTGAAAACAGTGTTGGACCTAAATACTACGAAACTCAAATTACATTAGAACACAAATTGATTTGACGCAGTGGAAAGATTTTGGGGTTTACTATGTTTGGAAAGGAGCTGGAATGGGACCATTTTTTCCCTTCAATTTTCAAAGAACACTAAATAAGTGTTTTGGAATGAACCATATTCACCTTGCTACTCATTTAGCTTATTTTGTTTGAAAACATTTACATAGTGAAGAGCTGTTAATGGCATCCTGATAACCCTGGAGCTATGAGTAAAGAGATTCCTGCTTTGTGCTAAATGTACAATTTACCCTTTTACTAAATGCCTCTATTGCTAATGACTTGCTTTCTCCTGAAATTCATATATCCTAAGTAATCTGCAAAAGTAGGTGGTCATGGAGGGACAATCTCTATTAAAATGAGCTGTCTTCCTCAATCAGCAAATGAAGAGAAATTTATTCAGGGGAAACCTTAGTTCTATTAAAGGAAATTGAGCTGGAAATTTTTATTGCCTGATGGAGCTTTGTCTTAAAGGTGATCTAAAGGATCATTCATCAAACGCTCTGCTTTTTTCTTTTATTGATGGTCATCGAATTGGCAGTTTTTTTAATGGACTCTGTGAAAGAAAGTAGAGAGAGGCTAAATGTAAATGGTACCTAAAACTAACATGTAAATTTAATGTGGATTTAGAATATGGTTCTAATATGTAGCAAAACTTGGCCAAATTAATTTAAATTTGTTCTCTTTATTTCTACTGCATTTTACTCTAGTGTACATACTGAATATTTATGCAATTTATGAAAGGGTTTTTTAATACATGCATGTCCTAGGAACTGATGGATAGAGTGTGTCTGCTACAGAAGAATATTTTCTTTCCTGACATCCATTGTGACGTACCTTACTGGCCTGGGTCTACTGGCTGACGTCTACAGCTGAAATCCATAGCCCCACTCTCATCTCTGGTTGCTTAGTCTATCACAGGGTTCTAGTCAGAAAGCAGGGTGTACTTTTCTTCTGTTCTTATTTCCCAAATATATTTGAGTTTGATTTAACCATTCTTTCCCATCTCTGTGTTTAAAATTAAGTGAGGAGAAGGTTTCAGCCCTCTTTTTAGGTATTTATACCAATGACCAAACCCAAGTTTCTAGATGTGAAATATTCATCAGGTTTTGTCCTGAACAACAGTGAGAATAAAAGTTTTCTCATAGTGTGATCTGGAAAACACTAGTGTGGTCCCTGATGGGTCAGAAAGTAATAAAGTAGTCTGCAGGTTGTTGTGTGTGTGTGAAAATATATAATGTATATATCATATATAAATGGTATGTATTATATATACCCTGTATAATATATAGTATACTGTACTATAATATAATAAATATAATATATGGATTTTATGTATATACTATATATGTACATAATTTTCCAACATATTTCACAAACTTGAAATAAAAGATTTTTAAATGATTTTTCCCCAGCTGTTCCATTACAATTTTCATGATTTTCAAATTTTAAATGCTATTCTTATATGACAAGGACTTTACTAGTTAGACCATCTCACCTGAGATGTATTTAACAGAGTGCAGATGAACTGTGCTAAAATATTTTCACCTCATGTGGGTGTTTTCTTCATATCTTGGTTTACTTTACACATTTCTCAGCACTAACATGAATTTTACCTGTTTTTGTTGTGAGCATTGTAACTTGAATGATCTGTCTTTAGCTTCATCAGTAATATGAACCTCTCATTTTAAGTTTTTAAATGAAAAAAATGTATGTTCAGTTTTGCTTAAAAACTTGATTGATGTGCACTGTTTTGTTTAAAAATTATATCTAACTTTGAAAATTTTACCCACGATTTCACAAAATTTTATAATTAGGAAATGACTTTGGGGTCAAGATCATAAGACTCAAGGTCCTATAAAATTCAGCTTTTCATTTATTCATTCAACAAATATTCACTGAGCATATGTCAAAACTAATGTTTCAGATGAGTATAAAATACATATATTATGTAGTTAATTGAAAAGCAGTCAGTGCTGTGGTTAAAAAAAGTGGGGGACATGCAAGTTAATAGTAACTGAGAGTGAAGGATTATGAATATGTGCCATTTTAAACAGAACTGTTAGAGCAGACCTCATTGAAAAGGTGACATTTGAGGGAGAAAAATATTTGAAAGATTTAGACATGTAGTTATCTGGGGAAGAATGTTCTATGCTGAGAAAATAGACAAGACAAAGGCACTAAAGTGAGGGCATCTCTGACATATTTGGGAACAAGCAAAAACAATACAGCTGAAACATATCAAGTAAAGAGAGAGTAGTAGAAGGTAAGATCAGGAAGGTAACTGGTGGCTGACAGATCATGTAGAGACTTATGGGCCATTATAAGGACTGCATGAATTGGGGAGCTATCACAGAGTTTGTACAAAAAAGGAAACATGATCAGCCTTATATTTTAAGAGTTGCTCTGGTTGCTATGTTGAGAATTATTTGGAAGTAAGAGGGAGATGTAAAATCAGGGAGGCCATTAGGAAACTCCTGCAGTAATTCAGTGAGAAATGATGTAAACTGATGGTCAAAAGCAAAATGACTCTGAATTGTAGTAAACTGATGGTCAAAAGTAATAAGACTCTGAATATATTCTGTCATTCCTGCTAGATTGGGATGTGGGGTCAGAAAAGGAGAAGTTGGAGATCACTCCAAGATTTTTGGGCCTAATCAAGTGGAAATATAGAGTTGTCACCAGTTTAGTTCTGTGGGTAGAACAGATTTGGGGGACTTCCATATTCAGCAAAGAAAAATAGATGACCCCTTGTTAAATTTGAATTTCAGACAATATTTGGAATATACTTGTATTGATACTAAAAAAACCAATTTGTTGTTTTTTCTGAAATTCAAGTTTTACTAGGTGTCTTATATTTTATCTGGCAACCCTAAGTGAGGAGACAATTAGGAGTTTGGTTTTGAATACAATGAATTTAAGATCCCTATTATCTCTCCCAGGGGAGATATTAGTTGGCAACTTGATATATGAGTTTAGAAGCCTGAAGATATAAGCTTGGCATATTTAAAGGTATGAGATTGGATGAAATCAACAGGGACGTGAGTGTAGAGAGACAAGAGAAGAGAGGGAAGAAATGAGCCCCAGGACCCCGAACATTAAGAGGTAAGGATAAAAAAGGAGGAGTTAGTAAACGATCCTGGTAAGAAACAACCAGTAGTAAAAGGCATAACCAGGAGGAAAGCCAGGAAGGTACAGTAGTATCTTGGAAGCCAAGTGAAGAAAAAGCATCAAGATGTCATCAACTATGTCAGAAGCTGCTGATTGGTCAGATAAGATGAGGACTGGGTGCTGCCCTTTGGATTTAACCTGGTAGAAGTTAGTGAAGACATTGACAAGACCCATTTTGGCTATGTGCAGGGATGAAGGTCTTAGTGGAGCAAATTTGAGAGAAAATGGAAGAACACAAGTTGGAAACAGAAAGTTGAGTAACTTTTTCTGAGATGTTTTGCTACAAAAAAGAAAAAAAGAAAGAAATGAGGCAATAGTTAGCAGATGAAGTGTGATCATGAAAGTATTATTTATTCATTCACTCATTCATTCATTTATTCATTCATTTTAGCTAAGGGAAATCACAGCAGGTTTGTCTACTGATTGTAATGATCTAGAAGAGAAAGGGGCAAGTTTGTATGCTCTTGTGTAGGAGAGAGAACATGGGATATGGTGTGATATGGAAAGGGCTAACTTTATGTAGATGGATGGACCATTCATTTACCATAACAGATGGGTAAGCTGAGTACAAACGTGCAGATATTGATGATAGATGAGATCGTAGGAGACAGTGCAAGTTCTCTTAGGACTGCTTCATTTCTTTTTAAATATTAAGAAGTAAGGTTATCAGCTGAGAAAAAGGATGAGGGAGATGGCGTTGGGAGTTTGAAGAGAAGGTATGAAACACATATAGGAGAATGGGAGAAGGACTGGTCTAAAGAGGTATGACTGCCTGACAGAATTAATGTAGCACTTGAGGTTTGAGCTCATGCCTGTAAAATATGGCCATGATTATGTGTTTTCCCTCAACAGAATCAAATGTAGAGGTGCAGGAATAAGAGATATAAATTTAACCATCGTTGTGGCTTTTTTAAGGGAAAATCACAAAAGCAAGAGAAGACCAAAGACGTTGAGGGAATATGCAAGGGAAAGAGTAAAATGCTTGACCAAGGAATTATAAACGCGTAAGGAGAAGAGAAGGAACATCCCTGGGGTCTGGAGATAAAGTGATTGATTTATTAGATAAGTAATCAAAGAGCAGTTGACTGCTAGAGGTAGACTATTTGTTGAGTGAGTTAGAAAGTAACAGGTTATGGTCAGAGAATGTAAACTATGAATTTGGGATTGAGATTATGATGACAATGAAGTTATTGATAATGACAAGGTCTGTTAGTATGAAGATGGGATTAAGTGTCTGAGGTTATATTGACATTTGGAACTAGAGAGCATTAGGAACCTATTCACTGTTACTTAAAATACTGAAACATCCACAATTCCAGTTTTTGAGTGTGATGTATTATTTGACTTAGTAGCTGAAAGAGTGTTGTGAACAGTCTTAAGGAGGAAACTGCCTATCACTTCTTACACTATTTTTTATATAATTTTCCAGAATGATCCAGCAGCACCATGTAGTTATTCCTGATAATTTGTTATTTTGAAATTGAATTTTCTAATTAGTAGAACTGAAAACCAAGAAAAAGAAAAGTCTAGATGTAAAATTAGTCCTGTGGTTCAAACATTCCATCATTTAACTGAACCTAATAGGTTGCAAAATAATTGTAAACAATATAATTTCTTTAAGATAAATGAAATAAGTACTATTCTATTATTCCTTTTATAATTATTAGTACTATTTTACATTATTATTTTACTTTAAAATATTGTGGTTTTTTTGTTTTTTTTTTTTTCGGTACGCGGGCCTCTCACTGTTGTGGCCTTTCCCGCTGTGGAGCACAGGCTCCGGACGCGCAGGCTCAGTGGCCATGGCTCACGGGCCCAGCCGCTCCGCGGCCTGTGTGATCTTCCCGGACCGGGGCACGAACCCGTGTCCCCTGCATCGGCAGGCGGACTCTCAACCACTGAGCCACCAGGGAAGCCCCTAAAATATTGTGTTTTATTATTTTGAATTCTGATGAATTTTTCTATAAAGTTTTACCAAAATTTAATGGTGTGCATGTTCAGTGAATGCCTATTTTACTGTCCATGGATGCAAATTTTTGTACTATACTATTTTATGCATGCCTCATAGACAATATTATTCATTTCCATGAGTTTAGATCCTATTTGTCTACAGATCCTGACCATTCATAAGGTCAACCCAGGTATTTCTTTTGAGCTCCAGACCCACATATTTAAGTACCCACTTGACTTCATTTGGTTGTCTCATGGGTTTCTCCCAATATGTCCAAACTTGAGCGTTGGATTGTTTCCACCACCCACCAAAATTACTGCTCAGTCTCCTAGGGTTTACTTAATGACTATTCTAAAATCCCAGTTGAGATTTCAGAATAGTCATTAAGTCTCAGGACAGAGATTTGAGATAACTCCTTTTCTCCAAATTCACATTCAGTATATCAGTAATTCATATCAATTCTAATTCAGAAAAATCTCTAAACTCATTGCTTTCTCTCCATTAGCAATGCCAATCGTCCAAGCTAGAGCTGTCTCTTGACTGAGCAATTGGAATGGTTTCCTTACCAGAGTCCCTAACCCTTGTCCTTCTCTAAGCACTCTCCATATAGCAGCTAAAGGAATCACTTTTAAACAATTTCAACAAGATGATCATGCCAATTCCCCCAGAAAAAAAAAAAAAGCAAAGATAAAACCTTAATTTGCTCCTCAATTCACTTATAACAAAATTTGAATGTCCCTCAAAATCTTAATATGATATAGATTTTTTCCACTTTTTCATGCCATTCTGGTAACAGTGATGTTCAACATCTCAACTGCATCATCCTCAGACATAGCTGGCTTATTCCTAGACTAGTGCATATTCTCTCCCCTAAGACTTTTTGCCACATCACATCTCCGTTTTCAGAAGTGATCTACCACAAAAGACATTTCCTGAGCCCCACTCTAAGCTAGCTCACACCATCATACTCATGCATAGATTTCTGTATTTTTACTTCATGATAATTATAATTACACATTTACTCTTGCTATACATTTGTAATGTTGGTCTCTCCACTAAATTTTTAACTCCTTAAGGAGAAGAACTGTGTCTGTCTTACTCAGTACTTCAACTTCAGCACCTAAAAAGGTACTCCATAAAATTTGTTGATTGAAGAAACAAACTTATAACAACTTCTACTTTCTAGCTCTAGCATTTTGATAAGCTGAGGGAGTCAGGAATAGTCTGTTGGGATTCTCTTCACTCAGATTCTACCTGCCTCCTTTTAACATATTATTTAATGTATTTAATTATGCTATTAAATTAGAGACAATTTGAGTCTTACGTTTTACCACTAATTAACTTGGATTAAAAAATGTATACACAATACTTTCTATGGGTCGGTTTGACAGCCTCCTCTTTTGTTTACTTATGTTTTACTCTAAAGACGCTATAATTTTCAAGCATTGCTCTAAATTTGATGGAGGGAAAGATTTAAGTTTTTCTTCTGTTCCTCTAGCTAACATAAAAACATTAAATTTATTTATATATATTCAATTAACCATTTTCTTAATAAGCATTTATTTACATATATTCAATTAACCATTTTCTTAATAAGCAACAATTATGATACTATTTAGAAATCAGGGGGAGTATCAAATAAAAAATCAACATCCCTGCTTTCAAGAAATTGAGAGGCTTGTGAGGGTAGATTCATGTCTGTTTAATGGAACCCTAATAAAAAATGTGAAAGATACTGTCCTTTATTTTGCGTTGAAAGATAGAAAGTCATGTGGTTTCAGAGGGGTATTTGAGTAAGCTAAAACCCAATGAACTTAGATTACAAATAGGTTCCCAGAGCTTTTTTTTTTTTCTATATTTGCTTCTTACTCTTCCGTTTTTCACATTTTAAGGATGGTCAATGTGCTTCTAAAAAATGGGCACACATGTAATTTCCTAAAATATTATAGAGGAAGACCATATAAAGTGTTAACTTTATGATATGGACAGATAAATATGAAATCATCTAGAAAAAATGCTACAAGTGTACACAGAATCAAAAACAGAGAGCACACAGCAAAGAATTCAATTAAGATTAAAAGCTCCATATGTCTGTTCATAACAAGATCATCCTTGTCTTGGCAATCACACCATAGGTGAATTGATGGAATAAAGAGAAAATTGTATTAATAGGGTGCTATTTTCCAACATCTGTTTGACTGAAAAGTTATTGTATATGACTTAGACAACATGAACACCAACTGAGATATTTCATTGACATTATTATTAATGTTATTATTCTCCTAACTCAGACAGCAAGCTCTCAACTTCCTCTACTAAATCATTTCCAATTTTTAAGCACAATTAACTGCTAAGTATCTTAAATAGACATTCATATCAAACCAATAAGTAGGCAATTTATTTGACTGCTCCACTAATGTGGCAGGGAAACCGTAATTGCCCTTTGTGAAGGTGAAAAGTGTTTTAAGAAAATACCTCATATACACAGGCAATCCACCCAGTCTATTGCTTGGCCCTAGGAAGGTAATACACAGGATTCCACCATAACTCACATCTAAACACAGTGAGTGACATATAAATTTTAGCTCTTAAATTTGCTCTAAGGAAAGTAGCATCGATTCTAAGAAATGTGGTGCATTGAATGCCCTAAAGTTATTTAAGCACTGTGGTCAAATTTCATGCTGAAATATGACATTTGTAAGATTTAAAACTTAAATGTTAGTGGACTCACCTGTTGAAATTACTAAGGGCAATAAGGAAAAAAAGATATTGTGATTAATAGGTTATAAAAACCTTAAGAGTCACATGACCTAGTAGTTCTTTGGAATTTTATTAATAAGAAATTTATTTTATATCATTATTATTATCATTATTATCATCATCATCATCATTATTCAGTACCAAGTGGGGGCTTAGGATTACTTGATACTGTATATTCCCTTAAAGAAATGATCTACTTGCTTTTCACAAAGCTGGAACAGAGACAATTGTTTAGAGTTCAATCTATAGACTAGTTTAACACAAGGGAAGATCTAAATCTTTTTATTTGTAACCTCATAAAACTGATGCACCTCTTTCAAGGTAATTAAGCTCAAATCATAAAAAGATTTGGCCACGGGGCTCAAGGGAACTGGTAATAAGATATTCAGACTTTTATCTCCTTGCAGTTGGTGTGAGAGTGTCTTGAGCTGATAATGGATAAAAACAGCAAGTGCACGCCAATGGATTCACGGTTCCTTCCAGTCACGTTCATGATTCCCTCTCTGTCTTCATGTTTCACTTGTGAACTGGCTTCGAATTTACCATTTGAAGGGCAGAACCATGCTATTAAATGCTTCCCTACTTCTAACACTTGATGTCCTTTAAGGTGAAGTTTATGTTTATCCTCGCTATCACCCTTTAGAGCAGTCAGATGTTATGATCCCCAGTGGCTTCACAGACCAACGACACATTCAAGAACACATAAATAATTGTTGACTAGATCAGTACTTGACCTAAAAGTGATTCTCAGACACCTGATATGGTTAGTTGCAGTGTGTGAAATCTATTCTGGGAAAAATTCCAATGCTAAACTTTATTTTCCCAGTTGGCAGATTGTAAAAAAGAGGACAGGGGTTGCAGGTAGAAGAGGAATTTATGTTCCTTGGTGCCTACCATACAGCAAGCAGTTAGAAAAATTTCTTTAAAACATATCCTTTCATTCTCACAATCTCTGATAAAGTCGCTATTATGTTCATTTTACAAATGGTTGAAGTTCAGAGGGATGAAAATGTACTTCTCTGCTTATTAGTAAAAATTTTATCTCATAGAGTTTTGTTTATTTTGTAATTTTTAAAACTGGTGTGATCAGATATTTGCAAAATTAATTGAATGGTGTGTTACACCCATTGGAGAAATTGTACTTTATGTCCAAAACACAATGAAGAACAAGAATGTTTTCTTCCCCACCAAAATTATATCTTTTGGGGCATTTTAATTTATGTAAAAATGTTATGTCTTTACTGAATTTTTCCCTTATTATTATTTGGGATTGTTATGAAAAAAATATTCAAAAATATGGAGGTAAAGAAAAATGTAAAATTACATCCATATTTACACAAGAATAACTAACTTTAATGGCTGATATGTATACTTCTAGACCTTTGAACAAATATTACTATATTGTATCTGTTAATTTGTAAGTGAGCATTTAAACAAATGTAATAGTTTATTGTAACATCTATCTGTGTTAATAATGTATGTAGATATTTTTCATGGCTTTATTACAATCCTTGGTATGTAATGTTAATCTATTAAACCAATCTCTTATTAGTGGACATGTAACTTTTTTGTTTGTTCCTTATTATTATAAATAACATTGTAATAAACATTCCTATAAACACTCCTGTGCATTTATCTGAAAATTTTCTTAACTTGCTAAAATTGAACTTTCTGCATTAAAACATATGAACGTTCACAGTTTCAGTATATCCATCCATCCATCCATTTATTCATTCTTCATTCACTCAACAAATACTGAGTCTGTTCTGTGTCCTAGGCATGATTTTAGATGCTTGGGTTATATTAGTGAATCAAACAGATTAAACTATATCTAGGTCCATGGAATTTACATGATATCTAGGGGAGAAAGAAAATTTGAAAAAAGTGTTCAATAAGTGTATTATATATATTATGTTCAATGGTGGTAAGTTCTACAGTGTCAATGGCATCTTGGGAGGGTTGGGTCAACACAGTCCTCAGCTTGACTTCCTACCTTTTGCCAAGTTCAAACTTCCGTCTCAACAGGAACTGGTGAAGAAATCAAACTCATCTGCATAATGATAATCTCAGTCTAAAGTACAAAGATTGGGTCTGAGAAAGAAAAATTTAATCACAGTTCTCAGGGAATAGAGGTTAGCATCCTTGGGATGACTGGAGATCTGTGTTCAACCCTTCCAGGTTGTTTTGCCAAAGACAGAAGGAGACCTCAGAACTAGATGGGAAGTTGTGTTTCTGTGACTCACTGTCATCCTAAAGGAAGTCAAGATAAGCTCTGTGAGCAGTATAGCATTGTACTAAGTTGAAGAGGCTAAGTTGACATTGCATGAAGCTTTACATACTCAGTCAAGGAAATATGATGGCAATGACTTACGGAAATATTTTACTATTAAAGTCATCATTTTTATGAAACTTTTAATTGGATAGAGAGATCAATATGCCAAAGTATTAAATTACTTGAATGTGCTCTATTCATTCACCCCTTTCCATCATGTACAATCTTTTTTTTTTGCGGTACGCGGGCCTCTCATTGCTGTGGCCCCTCCCGTTGCGGAGCACAGTCTCCGGGCGCGCAGCCTCAGCGGCCATGGCTCACGGGCCTAGCCGCTCCGCGGCATGTGGGATCTTCCTGGACTGGGGCACGAACCCGTGTCCCCTGCATCGGCAGGCAGACTCTCAACCACTTCGCCACCAGGGAAGCCCATCATGTACAATCTTTACTCCTTCTCTCTAACTTCTAAGTGGCTGATCCCCTGACACCATATAATTATTAAACAGAGGTTACTTGCTATGTTAAGATTGTGCCTCAGTATATCCTGAATGCTGCTGTCTCATATTTTCTTTCTGCCATGCCTGGATACCTAACCCACCTTATCTCAAACTTCAGTAACCAGAGGCGCCTCATACATTATTGTGCCTTCCTTTCTCTCTGCTCTAACCCTAACCCTAACCCTAACGCCTAGATGTACTACTTCTGTTTGTCTGCTTAGACATTCATCCATCCATTCAAAAAAACATTCATTGGATACCTTGCTATGAACCAAGCTCTATGTAAGGGATTGAGGATACAGCATCAGTTTGTATATTATTGCCTCCGGGGATTTTACGCTCTCATGAAGGAGACAGGTACATAAATATGCAGTTAAAATGCATTATGGGAAGATCTATGATAGAGTTATGTGAAGAGTCCTCTAACAGCACAGAGGTCCATGGGATAAATGGAGGAGGTGATGCTGAAAATAAATAAAGAACTCTAATAATGTGTTGGTACATGAGCTAAACCCTCATTTCTTACTCCCATTACTCTAAAAGTGTTTCTTCTCACCAATTTATGGACTTCTATTTTTCTTAATAGTTATTATTTGGAGGCTTCTTTTCTGGATATTTCTTTACTATACATGCCCTGCTTTTTGCAATCCTCCTGTCTTATCGTTCTTCATTAATGGCCAGGAGATCACTTTTCATGACTATTTTTTCTTCTTTGTTCACTAATTTGCCAATATAGGAACCTAAACCACGTTTAGCATAAACGTGACTTAATTTTAATTCCCCGGTGCTAAAATGGCAGATATATTTAAAATTTACATCCTGACAGAAATGAGCTTGTGCTGTGATACCTCTACCTCTCTCTTTTAAGCACAGCTGGCATTCTATTAATAAATGTATAGCATTATTTTAGTTACTTTCCTGAGCATAGACACTGACACATCTTGTATCCACATTAAGTACTGAAGTATTCTGCATTCTCATAACGCAAAAGTTCAGGAGAAAAAATTGTCTAATTTTTCTCTTTTATATCCTTGTTTTAATACGTAACTGCATTCTTTAAACACTCAAAGCCCATTTGGTATTCTACCACAAAATTTTTTAAAACGGAAGTATCAGATATTACCTAAATCCAGAATCATCATCCAAACCATATTAATTTGAAATTTTACCAACGTCAACTAATGTGTGTATTTTTAAAATATCTGCATCACCTTCTTACCTCTAATGACACTGCATTATAAAACCCAAGCAACCAGTTAATGGTGAGCTACACTTAACATCTTTCAGATGAAGGGTGGCTGAAAGTTCCTCCTTTGCAGGTACTATATTTATTTATAAGGTGTATCATATAGGTCCTACAAATAAAGAATTTTAAACACACACAAGGTAGCCTCCACGGTCTATATCTCTGTTCAGTTGCTCCAAATGTGTATTTATATCTGAGGACTTGAATTACTATAAATCTCACCTAATAGACACTGAGAATTTTAAAGAATAAGTAACATTTTTTCCTAACTAATTAATATATAAAATATTCTTTGATCATGAGAATATAGTGAATTGGACACATCTATTGCTACAACAATGCTCCCCCTAAAAAAAGTACCCACAAAACTTCAGTGGAATGCAAGAAGAAACATTTATTTTTGCTCACCGTCTGTGAGTTATCTGGGCACTTCTGATAACATCTGGGCCCCTGCATTCAACTGCAAGTCAAGGCGATAGTCCTCCAATCAGCCAAGCTGATTATCATGGTGGAGACAGGATTTTAAGAGAGGGCAGTGGCAAGCTTAAAGCCTCTTTTCAGAACAAACAAATTATCATTTCTTCCACATTCTGTTGGCCATGGCAAGTCACAAGATAAGCTCAGTTTCCATAGGTGTGGAAATAGAGCCTACCTCTTGCTGGGAGGAGCTTCAAAATTATATTCCACGGGGAATTGGAGAATTGGGGCTTTTTAAAACCAATCTACCACCAACAAACATATTTCTGGTGAGAGCATATATTTTAAAAGATCATTGTGTAGGTCTAGTTTGACTGCAGTGGGTTAAATTTTTTAAAATTGTTTATAATCAGTGAACAATTGATATATTTTCTGTGAACATAATTGAAGAAATGATATAAAAACAGATAAAATATTTTATGTGAAAATGTTGTCATCTCACAACTGTTTCTGTTATTTAAAAAGAGTCAAGTGACTGAGTGAGCAACAATACAAAACTGATTAGTCTAACTGATGACATCCACTCTAGGATATGCAGTTTTTAAAGTAATTATGAAGTTTATGGAGCAACATAGCAAACATATTTATAAATGTAAAGTAACATTCACCATCAATTAAATATGCAGTATCATAAAATAATGGAGAACAACATATAATATTTTCCTGTTATAATTATTATTTGTTACCTTGACAAGACTTTTTTAATGATAGATACCTCAACCTCTTTTGAATATCTTTCAAAAGCTCTCAGTCAATTGGTATCACATTTTTTTCTTTGAGCATTCAAATTAATTTTAAAATAGAAAAATGATAAAATGGGAATTTCTTATGACTTAATATTAAGAAAACAGCAGAATATATAATTTATGAGTACAATTAACCAAGAAAGAAAGATACCTAAACCTATGCATAGAAAAAGAAAGTAAATAATGTCAGAATATGTATAATAATTATTTGTGCAAAATTTTTTAACTTTTATATATTCAAATGATCTTTTTAAAATTTTTTCTACAAATATGCACATTAATTGTTCCCCAATCACATGCTGCCTTTCAGAAAATTCCAGCATATGCATATTTCTATGGTACCCACACAGGGAAAAGAATTTAAGGGCACAAACTTGGAAACCATATTGTGCTGTGAAAATGTTTTGAAATTAGGAAAGTTGACATAAGGATAGGATCCAAGAAAAGCTACTGGCATTTGATCACTGTAAATTATGGAAAAGAGGAAGTAATGATGAAATAGATCTGACAGCGATGCCAAAGAAAAGGATGCTAGAACACCAGATATAATAATCTCCAAGTGTTTGGATCAGGGTGATTTACCAGACTACTATAACTTTTTAAGATTATCTAATTCCTCTGCCTGATTCATATCATACAAAAAAAGTATCTGCATTTCATATAGCGTTAAGTAGGCTAATCAAATAAATGGTTGATGTTTGATGATTTGCTTCTGGTTTGGTAATCCCTAAAGTGATGACATTGGCATTTAGCTATAAAGCTTTCTCTGGTGAGTTTTATTATTTGAAGATACTGTGATCAAGTATTATAAATTTTCAAAACTTCATGTTTTCCTGATTCCTCAAAGTCACCACAAACAGGCTGTGAGCACCCCGCTCAGGTGACCGGGTGCATCAGCATGATAAGGTCACCCTGTCACAAGTTCTGCTTTTTGACCTCCCCTGAGTGTGACCTAGTGACATTCAAATGCATCAGTGAAATTCTTTCATGCCTTCTGCTTGTGTACTCTACCCTGGCTCTCAGTGAAGACACTTCCCACAGGCTGGCGCTCTCGCACTCTCTCTCTCTCTCTCTCTCCCTCTCTCCCTCTCTCTCTCTCTCTCTCTCTCTCTCCCTGTTCGCCACCTGCTTGAATAAGCCTGCTCCCTTGAAGCTCCTCCCATATATACCCCTGAGTGATGTCCTGTACCTCCCTCCTCTAGGACCTGAGGGTATAATAAATTTATTTCACTTTCATACACCTCTCCAAGGTGCTATTCCTTGTCTGCACCAGACTTATCATCAAAACCCCCACTTTTAAATATTCTAATTATTCCTATAACACAGATCAGTGATGCAGAATCTGGCCATTGAGTTTTCCGTCCTGTGTATCTGAGGACCTGGATTAGTACTATATTAGTTCTGGGGTATCTCAGAACACATCTTAACCACCACTTCACAAGGAAAGAGGTCAGAGTCAGATGGCTATAACTGGATTTAGTAGTGGTAGCTTCATACAGATAAATGGATCTATAATTTCTGTTTCTAAGGGTGTGCAGCTAATTTTGTGTTATCATGTGTGATGGTTAATTTTATGCATCAACTTGGCTAGGCTATGGTATCCAAATATTTGGTCAAAGACTAGGTTAGATGTCATTGTGAAGTTGTATTTTAATGAGATAAACATTTAACTGGTAGACTAAGTAAATCAGATTACCTTCCATAATGTGGGTGGGTCTCACCAATCAGTTGAAAGCCTTAAGAGAAAAATACTGAGGTCTTTTGAGGAGGAAAGGGGGAATTTTGCATACAGATTGCCTTCAGACTGGTGCTGCAACATCAACTCTTCCTTGGATCTCCAGCCTATGAGGCTATGTCAACAGTGTGTGCCAAACTCAAGGTCACTGGAATACTGTTTTGACATTATGCTCAGGACAATATTAAGAGGTCACTATCTAAACTGTCTAAGCTGAAGAATCCTGACCAAATCCCACCATGTCTCCAAGGTGACTAGGATAAAAGTAACTTCCAGAATCGTATTACTACATTGGATAACACAGTCAGGGCAGAACATGAATGCTCTGAGGCTTGAGCCATACCTTAACTCTTAAAATGTTTCTTTGTTTTTCGACTAACATAAGCTGTTAGTGATTCTTCTCTGTAGTAAATAGTAGGGACAAGGCTAGTCCTTTGACTAAATTCTCCAAAGGAAAATAAAAAGTAATAGAGTGAACTGTAAAATGCCTCTCTGGGAATTAAGTACCAAAATGCATCAATTTCAGCATCAAACAATACATTTTATGACACATGTTGTCTGCCTACATCCCTTTAACACCAAAAAGAACCACAAAAATGGTCGGTGGGAGATGGGGAGCAGTTTGAGAAAGAGATAGGAAAGATATGGAAGAAATAAAAGGAACAACTTTAATGACAAAATGCTTTCATGCCTCATAAAATAAATTAAGAGTTCTATTGCGTGTCAGCCTAGAGCCACATAATCTTTGCTCAAAAAATCAACCCAATTTATATCAATTAACCCAAAGCAAATCCAGCTTTTTGTATGCTTAATAGAAGCATACATAAAATAATAAAACACACCATAATTAGAGGTGATTCACTGTAATTTTTTCTTATTGACTAAGCATTACAACAGCAATAAAACATAACCTACTCTGTTGTTGAGTGTATCCAAAATGCCCTTTTATACAGGTGCAGAGTCCAAGGTTAGTCTCCACGATCTTGAGTTTAGCTGCATGATATTCTATGGGAAGCTTGGTGTCAAGTGGAAAGTGCTGACTTGGTTAGAGACTTAGGATTTCTAGTTTTAAAAATCTGTCAATTATTACCTTTGTGACCTCAGGCAGTTCACTTAATCTTCCTTAGGTTCTGTTCCTTTATCTATAAAATAACAGCAATGAATATATTCCCATAAACTTCCTAGAGCTGTGTTAAGTAAACATCACTCCAAGGTCAGACAAGAAGATCTGATATAAATTATCAGTGACATACTATACTGATCAAACATTTATGGTCTTAAAATAACTGCTTGTTCATTAAGGTATTATACCCCTTATTCAGCATTTGACAGCTCTAAAGATCTACTCCCTTGTTATCCTTCAGCTGCTAGACATGGAAGTCCAACTCCTGTACTCAAGGTAGTCAAGAAAGGGCTAAAGTCACAGCAGCTTTCATTTCCTACCCGAACCTCCATTTTATCCAGGTATGACTGACAAATAAAATTATGTACATTTAAAGTGTACAATGTTATGTCTTGATATACATATACATTGTGAAATGATCACTATAATGAAGCTAAGTTATGCATGATATTTAATGGTCTATGTCAGTTCTGCTCAGAATGTGGCCCTCAGACCAATAGCACTGGCATTACTGGGATTTGTTTTAAAACTTATATACTTGGGTTATATACAGACACATAAAATTAGAATACATCAGGGTTGGGACCAGGCATCTGTGTTTTAATAAGATCTCCACGTAATTTTCATACTGACTAAAGTGTGAGAAGTCCTGGTTCAGATAAAGTCTTATTTATTTAGAAATTTTATTTTCAAACACTAAAAGTATAATGCCGTTTAAAGGGAGCATTATTATAATTAAATACATGAAAAGATACAAGTGGATAGCCAGCACATGTCGCATAAACTCCTCTGTATCCATAGTCTATATCTATTATTTTCATTTTTTACAAAAATTAAGTGACCACTTATGTATGTTAATATTAATAATGAGTTTCAACTAATTATATAACAATGAATTACAGACTTAGCATATATCTGAAAGAGGTAGAATGCTTGCCTTATAATATGTTAGTCATGACAAATGAGGAGTATACCATAAAAATAAAATTAAAATTACTATCCTGACACGAACAAAACTGAGTAGACAGGGAATATGATGACAGTTTAGGATTATTGCTAATACTGAGAAAACCTTTCAGAAGATAGCATACCCCACATTGTTCTTCGTTAGAATAATAGTGCTTTACTACTAAGAAAAAAAAAGCACTTGCTGAATATAACCAACAACTTAATAAAAGTTTAAAAAAAAAAAAAGAAAAAAAATGCAGTTGGGAAGCTGTAAGGCAGAAATATTGACCAGAAGAGAAAGCATAGATTGAAACATGGCAAAAAGTTGGAACAGAAAAAATAAAATAAAATAAAATAAGCTAGAGATAGGGAGTGGATGGAGGCAAACTCAGAGACAGAAAAAAAAGAGCAAAAGGATCATTAATAAAGCTGTGAGGCTGTTAGCTGAGGACATGTGAACTCATAAATATGAAGACCCCCCCCCCATGAGGGTCTCAGAATTGCATGGTTAAACACGCAGATGAGCTGTATGTGAACACATTCACATGTCCCAACACCCACCACTCCCCCCTGCTTTATAGCTAAAGACAAAACTAGAAGGTTGAGGATTGAGTCTGGAACTCTCTTCTAATGGTATTTTCATCCTGGTGTGTAGGAAGTGTTGGAAACAATAAGGTTATTCTTAAGACATCATTCCTTGCTTTCTATGGAAAAAGTATCATACCCAGTGTAAGAAAACAATCTCTACTCAGGATAATTCAAAATCCTACCCAGAAGGAATACAATATTGGAATCATCGTATTATTATAAGAATTATTTTTCAAAATTCAGAAAGAATAGCACATTTTGAAATTTTTATTACTTTAACAAGCATCACTACAAAAGCAGGTTGTTGTTTTGTTTTGTTAATTTTAAAAAAATTGTTGTTGTTTTAGAACAATATCAAGCCAAGCTAAAGTTAATAAGGTGAAAGAAAACCAGTCAGTTTTCATCTGCTGTAACTACACTCTGTTGACATCTTTACATGGTCATGTGCATGTGCATGTGAATTTTAGAAAAAAGCTCACAGCCTGCAGGAATTTTTAGTGTCAATTAACCAAGAGCTACAATCATTGTTATTTTAATAACTGTATTTATTTCAAAGAAACCCAAGTAATGCAGCTTCCTGCAAAAGACTTGAAACTGACTAAGCTCTCCGGGCATCAGCATTTTTAAGGAAAGAGGTTCACAGTTTACCATGTTATTTATAAGCATATTGGAAGAGAAAGATTAAAAACAGCATTGTAAGTGTCTCCCTAAATTTTATGCCTGCCAACTCTTTACTCATATTGCAAAAAAAGAAAAGAGTATAAACTAAGAGGATATAATCTGCTCATACCTTGATTAAACCAAGGCAGAAAACGCCCCAAAGTTTCTGTGTCATTCTGGAGAAATGCCTATGGAAGCTATCTGATGAAGCCAGTCATTCTGTAAAAGCTCTCACATTTGTGGAGGCTCTGTCATGTACCCTTTTAGCTGACCACCACCAGGAAGCCTCCAGATATCAGTCCAATTCTATACCTCCCTGCTCCTAGCACCAGATTATATTCTCAAGTAGCATGTATAAACCTTGATGTAGTTGATGCTCCCAAACTAGATCATACTGTCTTAAAGAAGCTTCCGTTACAGCCCACCTAGGACAGAATGTAGTACTTTTGCACATTTAGAAGATGCTAAATATTTCAGTTCAAGCCTGAGTCATCATGCTTAATGTATTTACCAGGGATTCCATATTTGTCACACAAGGATATTTGAGTCAGCCAGTATTGTTACCACATATAATTTGTTTAGGAGCTGAGTGTTTTTATAATGGTTGTTGAGTATGATGAATCTAAGAAGAATTCAAAACCCATATTTTGTACTTATGACAAATTTTCTAAAGTTAGAAAAAGTTATACTCAAAATTACCAAAGAAGATCTTTGAGGAAAAATTCTTTTAGGTTTGGGGAGAAATAAGAAAAAGAATACCACATTTGTGAAACTAACTTCCCTTATGTGATCCTTCAACTCTAGTGGATTTACTTCTGGATTAAATGGGTCATGGGTGCATTGATCATGATTGCCAAATCCAAAAATCCCGAAGTGGTCTGTTGAGACAATATCTGTAAATGGGAGAATCAATATTTGCTGGAGAATCTGGAATAGTTCGTCTTAGACGAACTTAGACGGACAGACTTTTTATGTCTCACTCATCTGGGCTTAGGAAAGGTTCCTGGATATGTTCCAAGATTTCAATCTGGCTAGAGAGTTTAAGGGAAAAACTCATTTTCACTCTTCTGAAAAGGAACTTGACCTCCACCTTCAAGTTCTTATCCAACAGCATAATTACTGGGAACATACTTAACCAGTTGTGGAGAAGATTTCAATGTCTATATTTATCCAGTTTTTCTTGGAAAATTTTAGAACTCCAATTTCTAGTTGTTAGCTTGTAGCAGTCTGTGACTCTTAAAGGGTATGAAGCAGCCTTTGTTGTGGTCATTTCTGAAAACAATGCCTCATCCTGCATCCGGGTACCACATGCAACTTCCTTCAGTGTGCAATATCTTGAACACATTGCTTCTGAAATGTCTGAAATGTTTCTCAAAAGGATGAGTTTATCTCTCCAACATTCCCAAGTTAATGCCTTAGCATAAATCCAAGACAATCACAAAGTTTAACTTTGCAGGCTGTGGAAAGATGATACAGTGATTGGAAAAAGACTAAGACTGGGTACCAATCACCTTGGTTTCTAATCTCACCTATGAAACAGGCTTAGAGATAAGTCTCTTTACCTCTCTGGGATTGAACAGAATAATTTATACAGTCTTGCCAGCTTTATCAATTCTAATATTATGTAATATGAGGAGTCTGGAAATATCTCTACTCTTTCTCAACAATTACCATGACAATAATATATTGTCAATAAATGTATGTAACATTCTTCTTTCTCTTTCTCTACATAAAGTGTTATCTGTTCATTCAGCCAGTTATATAACCTAGGCATTGACAGACCCTGTATCAATTAGGGTTCTTCTGGTTGGAGTAATAAAACATGATTTAAATTCATGCAAGAACAAGGCAGAATTTTTTATAATTATGACCTGAATAAAATCTGGAATATCCTGTAGACCCATCCTGTCATAGTCAAAGAAATGTGCTCTCACAATCTAATTTAATTATTGATTAAAAAAATAACTCCTGTCTTTCCTGAAGTCTCTCAAATGAATTCAAAGAGATACAATTTATAATTCAAAGAAGTATTTCATAAAATCTTCCACTGTCAATCCTCTCTTGACAGCTCTGTCATACTGAGGCCAGCTTACAGTCCCTCTTTCAACTCCTTCAGCATTCACTCCTAATCAGAGCTTCCCCATTTCTTCCCTCCTCCATTTCTCCAAATTCTCATAATCCTGTCTGTTTTTAATCCCCCTTCCAATGTAAAGTAAAAGTCTCTTTTTTTCTAATGTTTCAGGTCTACCTACCAATCACTCAGAATCAATTCTACAAAGCCAAGGAACTTTGCTGAAAAACTTGGAACCAACTTTAGAAAGCAAAGAAAAAGAGGAAAAAGAAGCAAGATTATCTCAATGGGTATACTAAAAAGGGAAAAATCAAACTTTTATAACTTTACATATTTTCTTTTCTTTTCTACATTTTAACATACACGAGGAAGGGGTCTCTTGACACTCCATGTGAAGGATGTAGCTGGGCCACTGGAATAAACTAGAAATAGTAGTATGACTATTTTCAAGGGTATCTTTTATTTTTCAATCTCTGCTTTTTGTCTCCGGGCCTGTTTGGTTTTGTTTCTTCTTTCCAACTCTAGAAACTGTTCTCCACTACTTTTTTGTCTCTATATAGTAGAAAGCACGTCCTCTGTGAGCTTTCCTTTTAATTTGATATATATTCAGCTACCAATAGAGTAAATCATCTTTTTGTAATAGGAAGGGAATCTGATTCAGTTTATATCTCATGTCCACTCAACATCTAATTAAAAATAACCAAGTTGACGAGTTTGTATTTTACCAAGTACATATTGATGTGGTTGCAAGATGGATTTCTTAAAACACAGTAGGGCTGTGGTGTGAGAAGACAACTATAGGGCCAGTCATAAATTCTAACTCTGACTGCAAGAGTATAATTCCTGCTGATTTAGATAGGCCTAGAGTATCCTCTGGCTCCTCATTGTTGTTATTTCAGTTGTATTTCACGCCATGGTTTCAATGATATATTCCTTACTGTTGGGTGAGACACTTTAAAAATATATTTCTAGGGGCTTCCGGGAAGATTGTGGAAGAGTAAAATGCGGAGATCACCTTCCTCCCCACAGATACACCACAAATACATCTACACGTGGAACAACTCCTACAGAACACCTACTGAATGCTGGCATAAGACCTCAGACCTCCCAAAAGGCAAGAAACCCCCCCACACGTACCTGGGTAGGGCAAAAGAAAAAAGAATAAACAGAGACAAAAGGATAGGGACGGGACCTGCACCACTAGGAGGGAGCCGTGAAGGAGGAAAAGTTTCCACACACTAGAAGCCCCTTCGCGGGCGGAGACTGCGGGTGGCGGAGGGGGAAGCTTCGAAGCCGCGGAGGAGAGCACAACAAGAGGGGTGCGGAGGGCAAAGCGGAGAGATTCCCGCACAGAGGATCAGGGCCGACCGGCACTCACCAGCCCGAGAGGCTTGTCTGCTCAGCCCCCAGGGCGGGCGGGGCTGGGAGTTGAGGCTCGGGCTTCGGTCGGAGTGCCGGGAGAGGACTGGGGTTGGCAGGGTGAGCACAGCCTGCAGGGGGCTAGTGCACCACGGCTAGCCGGGAGGGAATCCAGGGAAAAGTCTGGACCTGCCGAAGAGGCAAGAGACTTTTTCTTCCCTCTTTGTTTCCTGGTGCGCGAGGAGAGGGGATTAAGAGCGCTGCTTAAAGGAGCTCCAGAGACGAGCGCGAGCCGCGGCTGAAACCGCAGACCCCAGAGACGGGCATAAGACGCTAAGGCGGCTGCTGCCGCCGCCAAGAAGCCTGTGTGCGAGCACAGCTCACTCTCCACACCCCGCTTCCGGGGAGCCTGTGCAGCCCGCCACTGCCACGGTCCCGGGTTCCAGGGATAACTTACCTGGGAGAATGCACGGCGCGCCTCAGGCTGGTGCAACGTCACGCTGGCCTCCGCCGCCACAGGCTCGCCCCGCACTCGGTGCCCCTCCCTTCCTCCCCGCGGCCTGAATGAGCCAGAGTCCCGGAAGCAGTGGCTCCTTTAACCCCGTCCTGTCTGAGCGAAGAAACGACGCTCTCCGGCGACCTACACGCAGAGGCGGGGCCAAATCCAAAGCTTAGCCCCTGGAGCTGTGAGAACACAGAAGAGAAAGGGAAATCTCTCCCAGCAGCCTCAGGAGCAGCGGATTAAAGCTCCACAATCAACTTGATGTACCGTGCATCTGTGGAATACATGAATAGACAACGAATCATCCCAAATTAAGGCGGTGGACTTTGAGAGCAAGATTTATGATTTTTTCCCCTTTTCCTCTTTTTGTGAGTGTGTATGTGTATGCTTCTGTGTGAGATTTTGTCTGTATAGCTTTGCTTCCACCATTTGTCCTAGGGTTCTATCCGTCTGTTTTTTTTTTCTCTTAATAATTATTTTTTTATTTTAATAACTTTATTATATTTTATCTTACTTTATTTTATTTTACTTTATCTTCTTTCTTTCTTTTTTCCGTCACTCCCTCCTTCCTTCCTCCCTCCCTCCCTCCCTCCTTTCTTTCTTTCTTTCTTTCTACTTCTGCTAATTCTTTCTTTCTACTTTTTCTCCCTTTTATTCTGAGCCGTGTGGATGAAAGGCTCTTGGTGCTGCAGCCAGGAGTCAGTGCTGTGCCTCTTAGGTGGGAGAGCAGGATACAAAACTAATGCACAGAAATCTCTGGCATTCCTATACACTAATGATGAAAAATCTGAAAGTGAAATCAAGAAAACACTCCCATTTACCATTGCAACAAAAAGAATAAAATATCTAGGAATAAACCTACCTAAGGAGACAAAAGACCTGTAGGCAGAAAATTATAAGACACTGATGAAAGAAATTAAAGATGATACAAATAGATGGAGAGATATACCATGTTCTTGGATTGGAAGAATCAACACTGTGAAAATGATTCTACTACCCAAAGCAATCTACAGATTCAATGCAATCCCTATCAAACTACCACTGGCATTTTTCACAGAACTAGAACAAAAAATTTCACAATTTGTATGGAAACACAAAAGACCCTGAATAGCAAAAGCAATCTTGAGAACGAAAAAGGGAGCTGGAGGAATCAGGCTCCCTGACTTCAGACTATACTACAAAGCTACAGTAATCAAGAGAGTATGGTACTGGCACAAAAACAGAAAGATAGATCAATGGAACAGGATAGAAAGCAGGAAACCATAAACAAGACCAAAAGACTAGCCTCAGAATGGGAGAAAATATTTGCAAATGAAGCAACTGACAAAGGATTAATCTCCAAAATTTATAAGCAGCTCATGCAGCTTAATAACAAGAAAACAAACAACCCAATCCAAAAATGGGCAGAAGACCTAAATAGACATTTCTCCAAAGAAGATATACAGACTGCCAACAAACACATGAAAGAATGCTCAACATCACCAATCATTAGAGAAATGCAAATCAAAACTACAATGAGATATCATCTCACACCAGTCAGAATGGCCACCATCAAAAAATCTAGAAACAATAAATGCTGAAGAGGGTGTGGAGAAAAGGGAACCCTCTTGCTCTGTTGTTGGGAATGTAAATTGATACAGCCACTGTGAAGAACAGTGTGGAGGTTCCTTAAAAAACTACAAATAGAACTACCATATGACCCAGCAATCCCACTACTGGGCATATACCCTGAGAAAACCATAATTCAAAAAGAGTCATGTACCAAAATGTTCATTGCAGCTCTATTTACAATAGCCCGGAGATGGAAACAACTAAGTGTCCATCATTGGATGAATGGACAAAAAAAGATGTGGCACATATATACAATGGAATATTACTCAGCCATAAAAATAAATGAAATTGAGATATTTGTAGTGAGGTGGATAGACCTAGAGTCTGTCATACAGAGTGAAGTAAATCAGAAAGAGAGAGACAAAAACCGTATGCTAACACATATATATGGAACTTAAGAAAAAAAAATGTCATGAAGAACCTAGGGGTAAGACAGGAATAAAGACACAGACCTACTAGAGAATGGACTTGAGGATATGGGGAGGGGGAAGGGTAAGGTGTGACAGAGCGAGAGAGAGTCATGGACATATATACACTACAGAACGTAAGGTAGATAGCTAGTGGGAAGCAGCCGCATAGCACAGGGAGATCAGCTCGGTACTTTGTGACCACCTGGAGGGGTGGGATAGGGAGGGTGGGAGGGAGGGAGATGCAAGAGGGAAGAGATATGGGAACATATGTATATATATAACTGATTCATTTTGTTGTAAAGCAGAAACTAACACACCATTTTAAAGCAATTATACTACAATAAAGATGTTAAAAAATTAAAAAAAAAAAAGCTAAAGGGAAGTTTCATGGGGCAGAGTACAGTAAATGCAGAAATGGAAATAAATGTGTGTAACACAACAGCCCTAATTCTGACATCACAGATGTTCTTTGTAAACACAATTTATGTTTTTTTATCCTAATTTAGGAGATTTAATTTCTTATATTCGTGAATGTTCACTAGTAGACTATATACAGTATATGATTTTAAACTGAAATAAATATTGCCTATAATCACAAAAAAAAATAAGTAAATAAAAATATATTTCTAGAGATAAAACATTTTGCTCATTATTCATTATATATCTTTTCACAATATTGTCACATGATTTAGTTTTCCTAATGAAACCTATCAGATGTTTATTTTACCTAAAATCTTGCTTTTAGACTAGTAAGGTATTAAAATTTTTCAGTATTCTCACTGTGTAGATGATGAGACTGAGAGACTTACCCAAGACCACATAGCTGGTAAGAGAAAAACACAGCAATTTTTCTCTCTTTACTGCTCATTTAGTTTCACACTTGGGTCAATTCATTGTCAGTAAACCTGTTCTATACATTGGAGGAAGATTAAACTTAGGATTCTTGCTAGGTTAGCATATATAATTTTCAAAAGAAAACTAAAGATAGAACCAGTAGCTTTGCAATTTTATACAACTTAATGTACTAGTTAAACTCATTGTTGAGCTAGGTCCAAAGTCATATGACCCAGGATATTCATAAAATTATGCATTTTCTTTGTATCTTAGTATCTAGAGTAATAGTGAATTCTTGCATGGTTTTAAATGTACATAAGTAGTTTTAAAATGACCTTCAATCAAATACCTGCATTCCAGGTGTTCAGGAAGAATTCACTTAGAGTGTAAAACTGGATTTGAAGTTTCTTTAGTCAAACATATTCACCTAGATTTTGCATTTCTACATTTCGCATTCTTACATCCAAAAAAGAAGGGAGCAAAAAGGAAGAGAAAAGATCATGCTACTTAATTTGATCAAGATAAAGGGAAAGTAGGGAAGGAAGAATGAGCAAAGATGGGGCCTAATGAGTTAACTACACTGACTATAGAGACCAGCAAAATCATGGGGCAGAGCAAGCAAGCTTAAAAAATTTTCTTGGTGATCAAGCTATATAAGCAGCAACAAGACAGTAGGTATACAGAAAGATCCAGACTGAGCAACTCTCCATTCAAGGCCAAATTCACACGGATAACATGCACATTAGAAGATGGGGTAGGTAGGATGGGGGTTGCCTCTCAGGAGGAACTGAGAGGCAAGTCAGAAGCTTCTATAGATTAGTTGGGGAACCAAACTTAGGGAATTTTGTCTTTGTGATGGTTAATTTTATGTGTCAACTTGACTGGGCTAAGTGATGCTCAGAGAGCTGGTAAACTTTATTTCTGGGTATGTCAGTGAGGGTACTTTAAGAAGACATTACCATTTGAATCAGTAAGTGACTGAGCAAAGATTTGCCCTCATCAATGTGGGCGGGCACCATCATCACAACTATTGGGGGCCTAAATAGAGCAAAAAGGTAGAGGAAGGATAAATTCTCTTTCTCTCTTCTTAAGCTGGGCTATCCAACGTTATACTTCCCTCAAACATTAGAGTTCCTGGTTCTCCTGGTTTGACTTCAGACTGATTATACCACCAATTTTCTTAGTTCTCCAGCATGCAAATGTCATTTTGCGGCATATCTGAGCCTCCATAATTGGATGAGCCAATTTTCATAATAAATATTCTTTTATCTATCTATCTATCTATCTATCTATCTATCTATATCTTATTGGTTCTGTTTCCTTGGAGACTCTAACTAATATGGTCCTAGGGTGAAGAAGTTCTAAAGGTATTTTGGCTGGCCAAGGACATTTTGAAGTAGTAGAATAACCTCTTGGTCTCAGTCGTTTAAATTACTAGATGCCCCAGGCTGCTCCTGACAGTAGTGATTAAAAAAATTATAGATTGACCCCTGGAGATCTGAGTCTAGGCATATTGAGAGCTGTGATTAGTTTTGAGTAGGTTTGATATATAACACCACAGTGATTATGGTGCACCATTCAGAATAACTACAGTTTTCACTTGTTGATTAAGGAAGGTAGGGTTGTTATAAATATATATGTTAAAATTTATGACAATTCTTAAATAGCTGTTTTCCATTTGGGATATACATTCTTTGGTCCTAAAAACTTAAGAACAAAATGCTGCTCTTTAGTCAACCTATCAAGTTTCAAATTAGTCTGAAAAGGCTCTGTCTCATTCTGTTTCTTCTAAATGCCTCTTTAGAATTTGACTTTCTCATTAAAATAGAAATGGTAAGAATACACTAAAACAGACTTGCTGTGGCACAGCCAACACACACACCCTCTGTGATTTTCCCTATCTAAGTTCAGAAATATCTCTGGTTCCCTCCACATTGCCAACTCACACTGAATATTCACGTTCATCCTCATTTATTTATGTTCAGCCTGGATAATAGAAAGAAATTCACATTGAGGGTTCAAGACAGCAGAGTAGAAGGACGTGAACTCACTCCCTCTTGCGAGAGCACTGGAGTCACAACTAATTACTGAACAATCATCAAAAGGAAGACACTGGAACTCACCAAAAAATATACCCCACATCCAAAGACAAAGGAGAAGCTACAATGAGATGGTAGGAGGGGTGCAATCACAATAAAATCAAAACCCATAACTGCTGGATGGGTGACTCACAAACTGGAGAAAAGTTATACCACAGAAATCCACCCACTGGAGCAAAGCTTCTGAGCCCCATGTCAGGCTTTCCAACCTGGGGGGGTCCCACAATGGGAGGGGGTATTCCCAGAGAATCAGACTCTGAAGGCTAGTGGGATTTGATTGCAGGACTTTGACAGGACTGGGGGAAACAGAGACTCCACTCTTGGAGGGCACACACAAAGTAGTGTGTGCATCAGGACCCAGAGGAAGGAGCAATGACCCCATAGGAGACTGAAACAGACCTACCTGCTAGTGTTGGAGGGTCTCCTGCAGAGTTGGGGGTGGCTATGGCTCACGGTGGGGACAAGGACACCGGCAGCAGAAGTACTGGGACTTACTCCTTGGCATGAGCCCTTCCAGAGTCTGCCATTAGCCCATCAAAGAGCCTGTAGTATCCAGTGCTGGGTCATCTCAGGCCAAAACACCAACAGGGAGGGAATTCAGGCCCACTCATCAGCAGACAAGCAGATTAAATTCTTACTGAGCTCTGCCCACCAGAGCAACTCCCAGCTCTACCCACCACAAGTCCCTCCCATCAGGAAACTTGCACAAGCCTCTTAGATAGCCTCATCCACCAGAGGGCAGACAGCAGAAGCAAGAAGAACTACAATCCTGAAGCCTGTGGAACAAAAACCACATTCACAGAAAGATAAACAAAATGAAAAGGCAGAGGACTATGTACTATATGAAGGAACAACATAAAACCCCAGAAAAACAATTAAATGAAGTGGAGATAGGCAACCTTCCAGAAAAAGAATTCAGAATAATGATAATGAAGATGATCCATGACCTTGGAAGAGGAATAGAGGCAAAGATAGAGAAGATGCAAGAATAAAGAACAAACACTTAGAAGATTTAAAGAACAAACAAACAGAGATGAACAATATAATAACTGAAATGAAAAATACACTAGAAGGAATCAATAGTAGAATAAGTGAGGCAGAAGAACAGATAAGTGACCTGGAAGACAGAATGAGGGAATTCACTGCCACAGAACAGAATAAAGAAAAAAGAAGGAACAGCAAAGAAGACAGCCTCTTTCTCATAAGAGACCTCTGGGACAACATTAAACACAACAACATTCGCATTATAGGGGTCTCAGAAGGAGAAGAGAGAGAGAAAGAACCCAAGAAAATATTTGAAGAGATTACAGTCAAAAACTTCCCTAACATGGGAAAGGAAATAGCCACTTAAGTCCATGAGCACAGGGAGTCCCAGGCAGGATAAACCCAAGGAGAAACAAGCCAAGACACATAGTAGTCAAACTGACAAAAATTAAAGACAAAGAAAAATTATTAAAAGCAGCAAGGGAAAAATGACAAATAACATACAAGGGAACTCCCATAAGGGTAACAGCTGATTTATCAGCAGAAACTCTATAAGGCAGAAGGAAGTGGCATGATATATTTAAAGTGATGAAAGGGAAGAACCTACAACCAAGATTACTCTACCCGGCAAGGATCTCATTCAGGTTCAATGGAGAAATCAGAAGCTTTACAGACAAGCAAAACTAATACAATTCAGCACCACCAAACCAGCTCTACAACAAATGCTAAAGGAACTTCTCTAAGTGGGAAACACAAGAGAAAAAAGGACCTACAAAAACAAACCCAAAACAATTAAGAAAATGGTCATAGGAACATACATATTGATAATTACATTAAATGAGAATGGATTAAACGCTCCAACCAAAAGACACAGGCTTGCTGAATGGATACAAAAACAAGACCCATATATATGCTGTCTACAAGAGATCCACTTCAGACTTAGGGACACGTACAGACTGAAAGTGAGGGGATTGAAAAAGATATTACATGCAAATGAAAATCAAAAGAAAGCTGGAGTAGCAATACTCACATCAGATAAAATAGACTTCACAATAAGAATGTTACAAGAGACAAGGAAGGACACTACATAGTGATCAAAGGATCAATCCAAGAAGAAGATACAATAATTATAAACATATATGCAACCAACATAGAAGCACCTCAATACATAGGGCAAATGCTAAAAGCTATAAAAGAGGAAATCGACAGTAACACAATACTAGTGGGGGAATTTTACACCTCACTTACACCATTGGACAGATCATACTTAACACCTCACTTACACCATTAGACAGATCATCCAGACAGAAAATTAATAAGGAAACACAAGCTTTAAATGACACAATAGACCGGATAGATTTAATTGATATTTTTAGGACATTCCATCCAAAAACAGCAGATTACACTTTCTTCTCAAATACACAAGGAACGTTCTCCAGGATAGATCACATCTTGGGTCACAAATCAAGCCTTGGTAAATTTAAGAAAACTGAAATGATATCAAGCATCTTTTCCAACCACAATGCTATGAGATAAGAAGTATATTACAGGGGGGAAAAACATAAAAAAAAAAAAAAAATGAAGGCTAAACAATACATTACTAAATAACCAAGAAATCACTGAAGAAATCAAAAAGAAAATCAAGAAATACTTAGAAACAAATGACAATGAAAACACGATGATCCAAAACCTATGGGATGCAGCAAAAGCAGTTCTAAGAGGGAAGTTTATAGTTATACAAGCCTACCTCAAGAAACAAGAAAAATTTCTAGTAAACAATCTACCTTACACATAAATGAACTAGAGAAAAAAGGACAAACAAAACCCAAAGTTGGTAGAAGGAAAGAAATCATAAAGATCAGAGCAGAAATAAATTAAATAGAAACAAAGAAAACAATAGCAAAGATCAATAAAACTAAAAGCTGATTCTTTGAGAAGATAAACAAATTGATAAACCTTTAGCCAGACTCATCAAGAAAAAGAGGGAGAGGACTCAAATCAATAAAAATAGAAACTAAAAACGAGAAGCTACAACAGACAACGCAGAAATACACAGAATCATAAGCGACTACTACAAGCAACTCTATGTTAATAAGATGGACAACCTGGAAGAAATGGACAAATTCTTAAAAAGGTATAACCTGCCAAGGCTGAACCAGAAAGAAATAGAAAATATGAACAGACAAATCACAAGTAATGAAATTGAAAGTGTGTTTAAAAATCTTCCAACAAACAAAGTCCAGGACCAGATGACTTCAGAGGTGAATTCTACCAAACATTTAGAGAAGAGCTAACACCCCTCCTTCTCAAACTCTTCCCAAAAATTGCAAAGAACATTCCCAAACTCATTCTACTAGGCCACCATCACCCCAGAACCAGACAAAGATATCACAAAAAAAGAAAATTACAGACCAATATCACTGATGAAAATTCAGTGATGAATATTTCACTGAAATGCTAGCAAACAGAATCCAACAACACATTTAAAGGATCATACACCATGATCAAGTGGGATTTATCCCAGGGATGCAAGCATTCTTCAGTATATGCAAATCAATCAATGTGATACAACATATTAACAAACTGAAGAATAAAAACCATATGATCATCTAAACAGATGCAGAAAAAGCTTTTGACAAAATTCAGCACCCATTTATGATAAAAACTCTCCAGAAAGTGGGCATAGAGGGAAAGTACCTCAACGTAATAAAGGCCATATAGGACAAGCCCACAGCAAACATCATTCTCAATGGTGAAAAACTGAAAGCATCAGGAACAAGATCTAAGATCTTGTTCAGGAACAAGATCAGGAACAAGACAAGGATGTCCACTCTCGCCACTATTATTCAACATAGTTTTGGAAGTCCTAGCCATAGCAATCTGAGAAGAAAAAGAAATAAAAAGAATACAAATTGGAAAAGAAGTAAAACTGTCACTGTTTGCAGATGACATGATAATATACATAGATAATCCTAAACATGCCACCAGAAAACTACTAAAGCTAATGAATGAATTTGGTAAAGTTGCAGGACACAAAATTAATGCAAACAAATCTCTTGCGTTCTTATATA
The DNA here is from genome assembly GCF_003676395.1 of Aethalodelphis obliquidens. Taxonomy (NCBI): domain Eukaryota; kingdom Metazoa; phylum Chordata; class Mammalia; order Artiodactyla; family Delphinidae; genus Aethalodelphis; species Aethalodelphis obliquidens. Next base: position 9,144,902 of record NW_020837958.1, on the reverse strand, counting down.
CTAACAATGAACTATCAGAAAGAGAAATTAAGGAAACAATCCCATTCACCATTGCAACGAAAAGAATAAAATACCTAGGAACAAACCTACCAAAGGAGGTAAGAGACCGGTACTCAGAAAACTATAAGACACTGATGAAAGAAATCAAAGATGACACAGACTGATGGAGAGATATACCATGTTCTTGGATTGGAAGAATCAATATTGTGAAAATGACTATACTACCCAAAGCAATCTACAGATTAAATGCAATCCCTATCAAAATACCGATAGCATTTTTTTTTACAGAACTAGAACAAAAAATCTTAAAATTTGTATGGAGACACAAAAGACATCAAATAGCCAAAGCAATCTTGAGGGAAAAAAGCAGAGCTGGAGGAATCAGACTCCCTGGCTTCAGACTATACTACAAAGCTACAATAATCAAGAATATGGTACTGGCACAAAAACAGAAATTTACCTCAGTGGAACAGGATAGAAACCCCAGAAATAAACCCACACACCTATGGTCAACTAATCTATGACAATGGAGGCAAGGATATACAATGAAGAAAAGACAGTCTCTTCAATAAATGGTGCTGGGAAAACTGGACAGCTACATGTAAAAGAATGAAAGTAGGACACTCCCTAACACCATACACAAAAATAAACTCAAAATGGATTAAAGAGCTAAGTGTAAGACCTAACACTATAAAACTCTTAGAGGAAAACATAGGCAGAACACTCTTTGACATAAATCACAACAAGGTCTTTTTTTGATCCACCTCCTAGAGTAATGCAAATAAAAACAAAAATAAACAAATGGGCCTTAATGAAACTTAAAAGCTTTTTGCACAGCAAAGATAACTATAAACGAGATGAAAAGACAACCCTCAGAATGGGAGAAAATATTTGCAAACGAATCAACAGACAAAGGATTAATCTCCAAAATATATAAACAGCTCATGCTGCTCAATATTAAAAAAACAAATGATGCAATCAAAACGTGGGCAGAAGACCTAAATAGACATTTCTCCAAAGAAAGACATACAGATGGCCAACAGACACATGAAAAGCTGCTCAACATCACTAATTATAAGAGAAATGCAAATCAAAACTACAATGAGGTATCACCTCACCCTGGTTAGAATGGGCTTCAACAGAAAATCTACAAACAATGAATGCTGGAGAGGGTGTGGAGAAAAAGGAACCCAGTTGCACTGTTGGTGGGAATGTAAACTGATACAGCAACTATGGAGAACAGTATGGAGGTTCCTTAAAAAACTAAAATAGAATTATCATATGACCCAGCAATCCCACTACTGGGCATATACCCAGAGAAAACTGTAATTCAAAAAAGACACATGCACCCCAATGTTCCTTGCAGCACTGTTTACAATAGCCAGGTCATGGAAGCAACCTAAATGCCCATCGACAGACAAATGGATAAAGAAGATGTGGTACATATATACAATGGAATATTACTCAGCCATAAAAAGGAACTAAATTGGTTCATTTGTGGAGACGTAGATGGACCTAGAGACTGTCATACAGAGTGAAGTAAGAGTGAAGAAAGAGAAAAATATCGTATATTAACACATATATGTGGAATCTAGAAATATGGTACAGATGAACTGGTTCGCAAGGCAGAAATAGAGACACAGATGTAGAGAACAAACATATGGACACCAAGGGGGGAAAGTGGGGGGTGGGGGGTTGGTGGTGGTGGGATGAGTTGGGAGATTGGGATTGCCATATATATTCTATTATGTATAAAATAGATAACTAATAAGAACCTGCTGTATAAAAAATAAAATAAAATTCAAAAAAATTAAAAATGCAGAGGGAATTCCTTCTGCTCTATAGAATGGTTGCCATAGAGTGGACCATATTTACCTATGAAAGCCAGTCTTTCAACTGCATTCATCTGTGACAATAAATTTAAGGCTTACACCAACAAAGAGAGCAGAGAGAAAAAAAATGAAACACTTGGCCAGAGCTTGACTGGACAGCTGTTATTTTTTGTTAGGGATATAAGAGTTTATAAGAAAGTACCTCTCAAAGATGGAATGCTTATATGTATATTCTTTACAGATGAAACTTTAAAGAAAAACCCCTCAATAGAATCCTGTAAATGTACATGTACAGAAACATATGTGAGCACAAATGGCAATATTTAAAATGATCTGAAGTCAGAAAACTGCAATAAAATCTGTATTCTTCCATTTTCCTTAAAAAAAAAAAAAGAAATTCACATTGACTTAAAGGATTCCTGATGAGCAGTAAACACAAAATTAACTTTCTTAAAACTTCAAGATTTATGTCAATGAAAAGAAGAGTTAAAAAAGAAAAAAATTAAAAGTACTTAAGTGGGTTCTTCCTTTAGGTCTATCTAAATGTTATATATATCTTCGAAAACACCATGGATATAAAAAAGTGTATAGCTTATAAAAGCTGTATGAATAAGCAAGCAACATTTCTAATTTTCTTATCTGTGAAATGGGGATGATATTAATTCACTTCAAGGGTGATTGTGAACCAAAAAATTTGTTAAGTGTTGTCCAAAATGCAATGCATGCCATTATTATAATCACTGATGTAAAGCTCTATCTGGATTGATAGTCAAACAAGAGGTCACCAAATGCCAGATGGATGGCATAAAGATGATCACAGTAACTACTCAAATTTTGAAGTTGGAAAAATATAATTCAGAGGGTCTAACCCAGACCTACTGAATTAAAACTTCTGCAGATGAATCTGAATTTATTTTAAAGTTCCCGTGGTAATTCTGATAGCTGGCCAAATTTGGATTTTAGTGAATAAACACACGTTAAAACTGCTGATATTAATACCAGTTTTAAGAGCTAATTTTTACTGTGTGTTTATGGTTTGCCTGGCATTTTGCTATGTGTGATATATGACACATTCTTGTAACCACCATAGAAAGGAAGAGCTGTAGGTTAATCTCATTTGACAAATTAGGAAATAGGAAGAGAGGTGAAGTAACTCCCTAAAGTTGATAGAGTGGGATGATGCCAAAGCTGGGACCCAAACCTAGGTCTTCCTGCAAACTTAGGTCTTTCTGACTCCAGAACTAGCCCAGTAATCTTCAATAGTATACTATACCATCCATTCTAAAACACTGTACAGACACTCTTCTAATTTTTTTTCCTGTGGAGTTCAGTAGCTCCATAACAACTAAAACCATTTGAGCACATTCTTCTTTTTTAAATGATCGTGTTTTGAGCAACGGGTAAGGAATGTGTTTCCAATTATAAATCCGTATGAAATTATGAATAGATTCCCCTCAATTCCTCCTCTGTTCCTTTTATAGTGTCAACACATTTGTAGCTTTTAGAATTACCTACACATTTTAGAACTAATTAGAAAACTTTAAGAATTATGAAATATTCACAAAGCCTTTCTATCTTTTTTTTTTTTCCTTTCTAAACAAGAACAACAGCAAATGCCCCTTTCCTTTTAGAAAGCCACTTATCACCAAAAGAATCTAATGCATCCAAGCACCTTTCCTGTTGTTGTTGTTTTTGGTCTTTATTTGCTGACTTCCATTTTAACTTACTTGCTAGTTTCCAGACATGAACATGGATCTATTGATGATATGGACTTAGAATTACATGTGAAAGGTCAGTTATAGTTACCAAGGGGAATTTTTAGTTTTGCATTAGTAAGGATGCTGACCACACCTCTGCAGCAAGAGACCCAAAAACAGAGTGGTTTATGCAATACACATTTTTAAAAAATTTTACAAAGTCATTCAGGGCTGTTACAGAGGGTAAAAGAGATCAAACATCCAGGATTCTTCTATCTTTTGGTCTTTGCCTTCCTCCACATGTGGTGCACAGATCACGGTTTAAGGATACCACTTACCCAGACTTGCAGTAAAGCCAATGTGAAAAGAAAAAGGGAGGGAGAAGTGCACCTCTTTCTTTTAATGCTGTGACCCCAAAGTTGCTCACATCTCTTTTGCTCCTATGGCATTGGAAAGAACCTAGTCACATGGCTACACCTAGGTGCATGGGAGACTGTACAGTACTGCTAGATGTGCAACCACGCACTTAGGTAGGACTTATATTACTATATACGAAGAAAATGGAGGAGAAGGCAACTGGCAGCCTCTGCCACCATCTTGAAGATCCCCATTGTTTAGTAGGTAAACATTTATGAGTGTTTAGAAGAGGTACAGTTCTATTTTTTCTACCTTGATGCTGTTTCCTGACCTAGTTCACCTAATCTGTGGTTAGAATTTAATAAGGAAAGCTTATTTATGTCAAAGATTAGAACAGATGCCTACAGCATCAGTAAACATTTCTTCTTTTTTGACTGTGCCATCTCTCCAGCTGCTAATGAGGTCCTGATGGATGAGAGCTTTACAATAAATACTCAGATATTTTAAATAAAATATTTTCTATTAATGTATTGCAGCTTCAGTGCCTTCTGTCAAATTAGGCAAATGTCCTCTACTATTGAAAGCAGCATAAAAAAATAGAAAGGACATTTAACATTCAACAAATGTCAGGAAACATTCCTCCTATTCTTGACTCTACAGGTGACTAGCTGAATGGGCTTGGACAAGATATACTGTGGTCTTTAAAGGGTTGTGGGCAAAATAATCATCCTCCAAATACCTCCAGATCTTAATCCCCAGAACCTGTAAATATGGCAAAGGGGAATTAAGTCTGCAGATGGAATAAAGGCTGCTAATCAGCTGACCTTGAGATGGTGAGTTATACTGTATAATCCTTGTGGGCCGAATATGATCACAAGGGTATTGTTTTAAATCATTATATTTGTGGTAACTTGTTATAGCAGTAATAGAAAATGAATACCCTTGGTTATACTATATTTAGATTCAAGAGTTTTACTGCATGATTCAACTAATCTCTGGGCTGGCACACTAAATATACCATCTCAGTTAATGCCTTTGACTCTATGAAGTAGTATTAAAGGAAACCCACTATTAAGGAAGTTAAGTAATTTGCTCAAAGTCACATAGAAATTGCTCAAAAGTTTATGATCTCCTATTTAAGATACTGTAGTCAAGGATCATAGAGGGCTTCTGATCCATTAATTTTATTATATATTGAACACCAGAGAATAGGAGTTGACAAACTTTTCTATAAATAGCCACCCAGTAAATGTTTTAGGCTTTGCACACCAAATGTTCTCTGTTCATCCTCCATTCTTCCATTGTAGCGTGAAAGCAGCCCAATAAAACTTATAAAAATTTACAAAAATAAGCAGTGGGCCAAAATTAGCCCATACATATTGTTTACCAACCACTGCTCTAGAATAAAAGAGCTTAAGTATAGGGAAATCTATGAAATTGTTTAGCTGAATGGAGATTATTCTCTATGTGTAGGTAAAGACTTAATGGAAGGTGTAACTCATAATGAACTGGACTTTATACTAGTACTTCCCATTGGTTATTCCCTTCCTGATATGCAGCCCTTGCTCCCCTCCAACTCCCATATCTACACTACTAACACCTTCTCTCCTTTCACTTTATCATTAAATCTCATCTTCTCTGTGACTCCTACCTGGATCAAACCATTTAAAATGACAACTTTTCTGCCATTATCTCATGATAGAACCTGTTTTCTCTGTTCTATATTTTTTTCTTCTAAGGTATTTCTTAGATTTTAATATATAAAATATTTATTCTTTTTATCTATAGTTTAGTGCCTGTTTTCCCCTAATAAAAATGATCTTTGCCTGGTTTGTTTGCTGATCTATCTCACGCGCCTAATATAGTACCTAGTATATAGCACGCTCTCAATAACTATTTGTTTACTAAATATTGTCCGTGGCATCTTGTTTGTATTTTTTTTTGGGGGGGGGGGTCAGGTCAGATTTGTAAAGTATTAATTTTCTTACACTTGAAGTGCATAAGTGACCAGAAGACTTCATTTAATAATAAACTTTATTTTCCATTGGGATATCGCTCTTTTCGCTGCTTTGTTAAACACAAACCTGATTTCATTTAACCTACTGAATCTTCCCCCATTCAAATGGATATGAGGTTTTCTATTCCTAACTGGAAACTCACCTTCCAATGCAATTCCAAATATTTGTTGCTTTTCTTCCCAGAGAGTCTCACATCAGTGATCATAAAGCACTTTAAAAATATTTCAGAAACAATTGGCTATTTAAATGCAATCTCCAATATGATAATGAAGGAAAGGAGAGGCATTGTAAGACACAAGTGAAAGATAGAGCATGCTTGTGTTTATCCTAGAGCTATATTGGGATTCCTATAATGATTAATGATGCAATAATATAATAAGAACTCAGTGGCCATGAGGCAGTGGCATTTGCAAATAAAGAATGAGATCGGAAAGTAATCAGGAGCAACTCTGAACTTAGTTAAGGTTCCAAGTTATGCACCATTTTTTATATCACGTTAGTTCATTTCCTTTCATATTACTACCCTAAATCATTTTGCTCTAAGGAAGAAAGAACAGCTGAGTGGAGTAGGAAGATTAACAGGCAGTGTATCTATTTCTGTTTGCTACGATGAACGCCTAAAGTTTAGAAAAGAAATAGGAACTTCTTGATTCGCAAATTGGATGGGAAAACTGCCCAAGAACAGATCTCCTGCTGAACATACTTCCTAACCCTGGTCATACTAGAATAATGCAATATTGGTCCTTATTAAACCACATCCAAGCTGTGAAGAGACCACAAATATACATGACCAGCAATCACAGCAAATTGAAAGAAACCAAGTCTTCACAACATTTTAATCAAGTTGAAAGCCTGATGATCAGAATGGGGGCTGTTTATTAATTCAAAGTCTACATCTCTGGACTTTTGCATCTGTCTTTCTTGATATCAGCCCCTCTTTGGAAACTCAGACCTCGTTTCTAATTGACAGCTTGATATCTCCATTTGGAAATCTTGGCCAAAGGCCACTGACACCATAAACCCATCATGTCCAAAATAGAATTTGTCACCTTCCCTTAAAATGCCTGTTAATAGCACAAGCCACACAGATTTGATCCCACCTGCACTTCCACTATCTAATCACTAAAATCACAAAATTTTACAGCAGTCCCCCCTTTTCTGCAATTTTGCTTCTGCACTTTCAGTTACCCATGGTCAACCACGGTCTGAAAATATTAAATGGGGATTTCCAGAAATAAGCAATTCATAAGTTTTAAATTGGGTGCCGTTCTGAGTAACATGATGAAATCTGGCACTGTCCTAATCCAGCCTGCTCAAGACAGGAATCATCCCTTTGTCCAGCATATCCTGCCCATTAGTCACTTAGTAGCTGGCTTGGTTTTCAGATTAACTATTGTGGTATTGTGCTGCTTGTATTCAAGTAATCCTTATTTTACTTAGTAATGTCCCCAAACCACAATGGCAGTAATGTTGGCAACTCAGATACTCCAAAGAGAAGCTGTAAAGTGCTTCCTTTAAGTGAAAAGGTAAAAGTTCTCAACTTAATAAAGAAGAAAAAATTGTATGCTGAGGTTGCTAAGATCTATGGTAAGAATGAATCTTCTATTCATGAAATTGTGAAGCAAAATCATTCATTCTAGTTTTGCTGTTGCACTTCAAACTGTATATGTTATGGCCATATGTTATCACTTATCTGTGATAAGTACTTAGATGGAAAAGGCATTACATTTGTAGAATATTTAGAGAGAGACACACACACTCACATAACTTTTATTACAGTTATTACAGTGAATTGCTATAATTGTTCTATTTTGTTATTATTGTCATTTATCTCATTGTACCTAACTTATAAATTAAATTTTGCCATGGGTAAGTATGTATAGGAAAAAAAATTGTCTATCTAGGGTTTGGGACTATCCACAATTTCAGGCATCCACTGGGGGTCATGGAACATATCCCTTTTGAATAAGGAGGGACTACCGTATACTCTCAGAGTCCTTCATATGGTGTTCATTTTCACCTACATTACCCATTCAGGACTTTATGACATCTCTACTTTGTCATTATAATAGCCTTCTCACTGGTCTACCACCTTCTCTCTCTCCAAGGCAACATCCTGCAACCAGATTAATCTTCTTAAATTATAGCTCTGATGATAATCTGCTCACATACTTCACAAATCTTCAATACCTACCAAATTAAGGATGCATTTCTTCTCTTTGCATTCAGTTCCTCTGAGACATTGTTGAACTACCTTTCCAGCAGCATCTCCAAAATGCTGCCAAACACAGAGACCAAACTGTGGCAAAACCCCCTTAACATTCCAACATTAGTGCTTTTGTTCACGATACATTCTCTAGCTAGAAAGTCCTCCCTTAACTCTTTTGCCTGTGAAAATTCTACCTGGGAATCTCACACATGAATCTCTTTGTTAACATATTACTATTTTCTTAAAATGTTGTATCCCAGGGGCTTCCCTGGTGGCGCAGTGGTTGAGAATCTGCCTGCCGATGCAGGGGACACGGGTTCGAGCCCTGGCCTGGGAAGATCCCACATGCCACGGAGCAACTGGGCCCGTGAGCCACAACTACCGAGCCTGCGCGTCTGGAGCTTGTGCTCCACAACAAGAGAGGCCGCGATAGTGAGAGGCCCGCGCACAGCGATGAAGAGTGGCCCCCGCTCGCCGCAACTACAGAAAGCCCTCGCACAGAAATGAAGACCCAACACAGCCAAAAATAAATAAATAAATAACATTAAAAAAAAAAAAAAAATGTTGTATCCCACCTCTGTCGAATATGTGTGATCCTTTGTTAGTATTTTTTATATCCTCATGCCACTCCAATTAAGGCAGGAAAGACTGCTTCATCCGCATTTGTATCCTCCTTGGCTTCTTGCATAGGGTACCATAATGAATAAGCACTCATTACATGTATATGGAAAAAAGTACGCTGAAACAAGGAATATGAACAAGAGTATGCCTAAAGATTTCTAAAAGTTAGTGAGAGGTTTCCAATCTTTTTACAATTTCAGTTTCTATGTTTTTTACCCTATCCTGAAAATTCTGAATGATGTCATTTTTTTCACAAGGAGACCAAATGTATTGAAATTCAGTTAATCAAATATCAGGAACAACCTAAGTTTCTTAGGGTCTAGAAAAATCTAAGTTTCTTCATGAGCACCTTAAACAACAATATCTGGCCCTAGATCTCAAAACAACTGTTAAGTTTGAAGCAGTGATGAGTATAAATGTTTTGGAGAGATATCTGCAACTACTGTAAAGGTATATGAAGATATCTGTTAGTTACATAGTTTACAAATGACCTGTGTCACTAATACTTCTGTGATTTATCACCTAAGTTACAGATAATAAATAATAGGTTTGTTGCCTATATTGATAACAAAAAAATATTAAAGAAATAATGTTTCAGTTAAAAGTTAACAAAAAAATCACCGTCTTCTCATCTTTTAACGTTGCCATTGCATCTCCATTATAGCATTTATATATGACAAAGTCATCCCAAAGCAAATTTACATATTTTACAGAATCTTAGCATTTTTTTTGCAATGCCCTCTGAGACAGCCCGAGTCATTCTAAAATGTCTCAAAGCAATAGATTTGCCTCAACATCCAAAATCTACAAATAATGACTCCTAAGAGAATTCCAGAATAACTTTTTAAAATAAATTTATTTTATTTATTTATTTTTGGCTGTATCATGTCTTTGTTGCTGCGCACGGGCTTTCTCTAGTTGCAGCGAGCAGGGGCTACCCTTTGTTGAGGTGCGTGGGCTTCTTACTGTGGTGGCTTCTCTTGTTGCAGAACATGGGCTCTAGGCCCGTGGGCTTCAGCAGTTGCAGCACGCGGGCTCAGGAGTTGTGGCTCGCGGGCTCTAGAGCACAGGCTCAGTAGTTGTAGCGCACGGGGCTTAGTTGCTCTGCAGCATGTGGGATCTTCCCAGATCAGGGATTGAACCCATGTCCCCTGCATTGGCAAGCAGATTTTCAACCACGGCACCACCAGGGAAGCCCCACAATAATTGTTTTACAACTGCAAAGACCATATTCCAAATAAGGCCACATTCTGAGGTTCTGGGTGAGCCTGTTTTATTTAGAGTACACTATTCAGCCCACCACAATTAATAAAACAGAAGTTTTTCTCATGGTCTACTTTGTCCTAAAGTAGCCACCAATAGAAGCTTGGGAAGTCAGACTCTAGTGTAAAAATAAGAATAACGATAGCTGGTATTATTTTAGGTGAGCCCTAAATCTGATCACTGGTGTCCTTATAAAAAGAGGAAAAACATACAAAGACACACAGAGAGATGAACGTCATGTGACGACAGAGGCAGAAATTGGAGCAAAGCAGCTACAGGCAAGGAACACCAAAGATTGTTGGAAACAACCAGAAGCTAGAAAGAATCAAGGAAGGATTTTTCCATGCTCCTCAAAGGGAGTGTGGCATTGGACGTACCTTGATTTTGAACCTCTAGCTTCCAGAAATGTGAAAGAATAAATTTCTCTTGTTTGAGGCCACTAACTTTGTGGTAATTTTTACAGTAGCCCTAGGAAATAAATACATTACCTAATGTTTCACAGAAATTCTATTTTCAAGTGTCATGGGCAATCATATAATTCTTCTATGACATTTTTAAAGAAAAGCTTAAAAGAAAACATCCCAGGTGCTAATAATGCAAATGTTTCACACCAACTGACCTCCCCATACACACACACACACACACACACACACACACACACACACACACACACACACACACATATATATTTTTTAATGTACAGAACAGTGGATAAAAGCTTAGGCTGTGTAGTCAAATAGAGCTGGATTTGAATTCCAGTTTCACCCCTTATTATCTGAGTCTTTGGGTAAGAGAGTTAACATCTTTAAACCTCAGCTCTTTATTAACAAAATCAAGAGATAACAAGAGCTATCTCATAAGGTTCTTGGGAGAATTGAAAGAGATAATGCATGTAAAATTCCTCGGTTAATGGTACATAATAGGCACACTACAACGCTAGCTGCATTGATGTTATTTTTTATACTATAATTATTATTATGTATCATTATTGTCTCCTGGAGAAAGGATTAACACCTCTCTTTCAAAGTTCCTTCTGTCCCATAGAATTAGAACTTCCATCAATGCTTTTCTTCCTTTAGTTGGGGAGAAAACTACTTCCTATAGGCTGGAAATTGGTTTATCTTGTTGAGAAGATGGGGAAGATTTCTGTTATTTATCAGAGTCTAGCCCACGTTACACTAGCCATCCACATCCTTACCCTGAACCTCAGAGGTTTAAGCCATCAAAGGTTTCTGTTTCACTCATCCTACATGACTGTTTCAGATCAGATGGCAGCTCTCTCCCATACCCGCTCCATTCAGGGACCCAGGTTGACCCGGTAGTTACTATCTCTGTGTCAGAGGATAAGGAATTTTCCTTTAAGAAATGGCACTTTCTCTCACATGCCGTTGGCTAAAGCTGTATCTAACTCTATGGGGGCAGAAAAGTGCAATTTTACCATGTGCCTAAAAGCGAAAAAATTGTACTTGGTGAACATTCCTGCTGACTACCATGGTGTAACTTGTATTGACCCATGGGTTTAACTGGGCAAGTATAATGTGAGTTTTCTCTCCTCCATAGAATAAGGATACCTAAACAGTCCCCACCTCTGCAAGGGGAACCCTGTAGTTTTGTCTACTGGGTCTGCTTTTGCCTGAGTGAGTAGTTCAATTTAGGAGAGAGAGGACTCAAGTTTAAGGTCTATTACCTAATCCAGCTTTATAAATAATAAAGTATATATTTTAATCCCTACGTAACTCCAAATTCTATTTCTCCACTTAAAAAAAATCTGACAGTAAAGAGAATAATTAATCATTATTAATAAATGAGATCCATCAGAAGCCCCAACATTTAAGGGCACACATCATTCTGTGGTATATTTTTGCCAAAAATTCATAACTTGAACTTACTCATGAAAAAACATCAGATTCAAACTGAAACATTTTACAAAATTTCTGGCCAGTTAAAAACATACAGGTTATGAAAGACAAAGAGAGACTGAGGAACTCTCCTAGATTAAAAGAGATACTAAGGAGATGTGAAAACTAAATGTAATGTGGGGTCCTGAACTGGATCCACTTTAAAAAGGAAAAAAAAAAAAAAAAGAAATTACTGAGATATTTGACAAAATTTGAAATAGTATTGAAGAAATGTTAATTTCATAAGTTTCTGACCATTGTGTTTACATAAAATACTATCATTTGGGAAAACTGGGTAAAGGGTAGATGAGAATCCCTTGTTCTATTTTTTATGATATTTTATATGAAATTATTTCAAAATCAAAAGTTTAAAATGAAAGAATAAAGTTTAAAAAAAGAGCACAACGATTTTGAGAAGCAAAAACCTGGGACAGAAGGTTTTTTCCAATTTTTTCCATTTTCTTGCCCAAATCAGTGTCCTCCTGGAATCACTGTTCTCATTTTTTCAAAGTAGTAACCATTCCCGTATTACCAAATCTAAAGACCTAAGCATATTTTGCGGTTGGCTCTGTTGGATTATCCCTACCTCTTTGTTTTCTTAGCAATTGCCCTGGTAATTGACCCCTATTTCTGAGACTTCTATTTAGAACAAGTCACTTGTATACTACTGGAATTTATTTGCTTAAAGGAAAAAAAAGAAGATTGTATCTAAAGAAAAAATGTATCTTGTACATTACAACATAATTTAAAATGCAATTTTGTCTTCGTGAGCTAAAGGAAAATGTAATTATTCATTATTATGATGCCATTTAATCACTACATTTGCAAATGTTTGCTTCAAACCTAGTGACAGGTTTTGTTTTGAAAATGACCACTTTCGATGAAACAGTCAATAATTAGAAAAACAATGTTCAGTGAGCTTATTCAGACATTTGAACCATCAAAAGAGAATACAAATGTGATCCAGTCTTTCTAAGGGAAGGAATGCCTCACTGCAACTGTTTTGTTCCACCTACATAATTTAGCTGCTAAGTAGGATTCTTCCTTCCCTCTTATTACTATCCAAAACAAACATAGGCATTTAGTCAAATGCAGGAGATTGCAGCACTAGTGTTTCCTCACCACGTCCCATAACCACTAAATTTAGTCTTTTATATCTCTTGCCTAAAATTTTACCATTATCTGCCTCTTTGACTCATAAGCAAGAGCAGAAATCCACAATACCACACAATAACACACACACCACATACTCACAAACCGTAGATCTACAATATACGTGTAATTAAAAACAAACAAATAAGTAGATGCTTCCAATTCATAAAGGAAAATGGTTCAAACCTCTTAACGCTGATTTCAAAGCTCTGCATAACCTGGTCCCTCTCCAGTCTCCTCCCTGGTTACCTACCACATTGTAAAAATACTCTACACTGGCATGCCTCTGCCTGGGGCAAATCCTGCTACCTGAAATCTCATCCAATCCGATGCCATCAATTAGTAACATTATGCTGGAGACTTTCACAACCCTATTGTTAGCCCAGTTTTCCCAACTGAGCTCCAGACCATGTTTTCAAATGTTTACTGGTCTTCTTCAGTTTAATGTCGCACCGTTTTTCAAATTCAAAGAGACCGCAAAGAATTTCCACCTTCTCTACCACCCAAACCTATTTCTTCTTCTTTGTTCTCTAAATCAGGGAATGGAACCACACCGCAGTAATATCCCCAAGTTAGAGATTAAGTTTAACCATTTTTTTCTTTCTCTTGTATACCTAAAATATATCCAACACTATATCTTGTTGAAAACCTAACAATCTCTTGAATCCATCCACTTCTTTCCATTCCCACTCCAGTGCTCTAAATGGCCACCATCTTATCTCAACCTATTATTCTTTTTTTTTTTCTTTTTTTTTTGCGGTACGCAGGCCTCTCACTCTTGCGGCCTCTCCCATTGCGGAGCACAGGCTCCGGACGCGCAGGCTCAGCGGCCATAGCTCACGGGTTCAGCTGCTCCACGGCACGTGGGATCCTCCTGGACCGGGGCACGAACTCGTGTCCCCTGCATCGGCAGGCGGACTCTCAACCACTGCGCCACCAGGGAAGCCCTCAACCTATTATTCTTGAAGTATTTTCTCCAGTCTCGTCTGTCCCCCTAAGTATGAGAAGCCTTTCCTGTATATTTTTCCTAATATGGACATCGGCAGCATCCCCCACTAGACCACATCTCTATGTATTTTTACAGCTGTATCTGCATACCTTGTATACACTAGTCTATAGTGTATATTCGTTATTTTTGTAATTATTGTTAAAAATGTATAAAGGACTGCTGAAAATTAAAAGTGATTATTTTGTTAGCCATGACAAAATGTATAAAAGAGAGTTGTATGATACAGAAAAAAAAAAGACTACAAGGAACAGATCTAGAACCAATGTCGTATGAGCTGATTTGTGCTGACAGCGATTTGAGAATATAATGGAAGGAGCATTAGTCTTGATTTGCATGTGTACGTAGTTCCCAGCTGCCTAAAAGTCATTGAGGCAACAGGGAACTACATACACATACAAAGCCAAAACTGGACTTGCAGATTGTTAAGACAATCTACCACTCTGAGCACTTGGCACATTAAAAGACCAGAGGGTCAATTACATCAAAGAATCCTTGATGATAAAAGAGATTTTTTCACCTAGATAAAACCTAAAAGGCATCATGGGATATTTATTTATTATTGGAACCTGGTTCTAAAATCAAACATGTCCCAACTCAGCCAGATACCAATCTAAACAAGGTATCGATTGATTAAAAAGTGAGAAGCAACAAGACGAAACCAGTCAAATGCAGGGCTCATGTACTTTCAGCCTTGAATGCTAAGGTTCTTGAAGAACTTTCTGTTCATATCATCATAAAAATGGAAGAAGCCCCCTAATTTAAGCTGCCTACGGGGAATTATGCAGGGGAGTGTGAGTAAAGTTTTCTAGTCAATAAAATAAAATCAACCAAAAATTAAAGTCATTAATGTCAAGAATTAATAAATCCATTGACAAATCTATTGAAAATCAGAGTACCACTACTGTTTCTGTGTCCTAAACTTTTATCCTTAGGGCTTTGGATTTGTAATGGCATAACTAACTTGCCCTCACCCCTTTTAAAAATAAGGACTTCCCTCTATGAACACAGGTAGCTAATTCAATTTTGTATCATTTTGTTACTTGTTAGTTATTCACAAGCCTCTTCTATCACCTTCACAGTACGTGAAAGCAGACGCGCTGCTTCTTTTTCGTGATGCCCAGTTTCATGCACAGGGCCTGGAACTCACAAAGCTTAGTAAAAGGAACTCACAAAGCTTAGTAAACATCTAAGCTTTAATGCATAGACTCGCTGATTATATCCAAGCAACCTTTTACTTTAACTTCATTCTACCTGAGATCTTCCCATTCTAAAGAGAGACATTTCTCTGGCCAGGAATTCTCAACCATGGCTGCAAAATTAAAATCACCTAGGAAACAATTTTAAAAAAACAAATTGGCTCATCCCCTACACCAATGAAATCAGAGAAAGACTAAAAGATCAAAGACAAGCAAGTCTAAGAACTATCCTGGACTGCTTGTTAAAATTCAGATTCCTGGGCCATACAGCCAGAGAACCTGATTCATTATACTTAGGTGGGGCCTTGGGATCTTCATTTAAAGAAGTACCCTCTAGCTTGTGATCGTTAGCGTTCATGTTGACATGGCAGTGCTGGGTTTAGTCTCCTGCATAATGTGTCTGTGTACCGCTAAGCCCAGATTCAACACTTAAAAGGGTAATAGAGTTTGGCAATGCCTTCACAATAGCCATGAGCTAATTATATTGGGGATGGAATCCATTCCAGAAAACCTATATTTTAAATGGAAAATAATGCCTTCTAATAAGCCTCTATTGTCATCACATGCTAGTAATTGATAGCTGGGTTTTGCTATACGAAATTTCATAATTGTTGAATGCTCTCTTGGTGATTGGCTTTATGTTAGTCCCACTATGCCAAACTCCTTGAGGTTATGAATGGTTAGAAGCATAGAATATGGAATTAGACCTGGATTTTGGTCCCAGCTCTATTACTTTCTAACTCAACCATATGTCCTTACAGTCTGCTCCTCTGTAAAATGAATACAAATGCACTTAACTCATAGGGTTGATTGGACATCATTTAGGTGAAATGCTTAGCACAGCACACGTCAGGCACTCTCTATTGTTTTAAAGCTACCACCTACTTCTTTATAATACTTTGTATACTATTTTGCACCTGGCACAAGCCTGGGCATTTTACAGGTATTTACTAAATATTTATAATTGCACAATAGTAAAAGGAACTCACATTTTAAAAATGTTTACTGGACGTACAGTACTGTGTTAATGCTTTGCATTCATTATCAGATTGCAACTCACAACAAACTCATAGGAAAGTTGGCAGATAGAAAACTACATTCAGAGAGTTTGGGTAACTTGACTAGAGTCAGAATGTTAATGAGAGGCAGCATTGAGATTGGAACCTACCGCTGACTTCAATGCCAATATTCCTTCCATTGCACTATACAGTACCAACCTCGAGAGGAGCACATGCCAGGGTTCCATGCATTTAGAGGCTCACTCTGGCCGTCTGACTCTGCTTTCCCATGGAGTAAGGAAGTCACAGGGAACACGTTCAAGAGAGCATGACCATTAAAGTCTGCACCCACATTCTAATCCATACTCCAGTGAGCCAGAACCCCAGATTTCCCTACCCAAACATCCCTGGGCCAACTTAAGGCAGAATATGGTGTGCCTCAAGGCCTGAGGGAGGGCCAAGATGCAGCATGGTGGACTTAGGAGGTTTATTGTCTTCGTGGTCCCTGGAAGAGCTTGATGGAACAGGGAAGAGAGAAGAGAAGGGGATGAAGCTTCAGCATAACTATCCCTAAGCCATCACATTCTGGGAGTCTTAATGCATCATACCTGTCCATTTCTTTTTAACAAAACTACCCAGTTAATAATAATTATTATATGGGAAAATATTTTTTCACACACACTTTCCTCAAGTAATCCCTGCATCATATCATTGAGGGAATATAAGCCCCAATTAGGAGATGCGAAAACTTAGAGTCAATACAAGAATGAGAATTTTGTAGAGACATTCTGACTGACCCCAAAGACATGCTTTTTTAAGCACAGCCTTCTGTGAGCTTTCTTGAATTTTTGTTTGTTTGTTTCCAGTAGAAAGCAGAAGTAGAGTGGGAGGACCATGCCTTTTATTCATCTATCCATTCATCCTACTGTCCATCTACCCATTCCTCCATGTTTGTTAAGAACCTATTCTATATTTAGCATTGAGGATAGGATACACACCTAGCCACATGAAACAGACTAACTAGTGCTTTAACAATGGGTGCCTCTCTCTCCTAAAGGAGTATAAGCTTTTCTCAGGAAAGGGCTTAAGAAAATGAAAAATTATTGGATCTGCTTATTTACTCAGGTGAGCTACAAGCCTGACCTCACCTACCCACACACAACCCCTCCCCTGTAAACAAAACATCCAAAAAATAATCACTGAGTAATTCCATTGGCACCAATACCTATCTTTGGTTTGAATAGTCGTTTCTATGAAATGATTTTAAAATATCCAATCACACCCAACTTAGGCGAAGCAATTCCCTAAAATAAATCTGTGACAGCTCTGGCCTCACTTGGCTTCTGTGGGGTCTTGCTGTAGGCTGTCCTATCTTAGGACACTGGAAAATATCTCTTGTGCAGACTGGAGACAAACAACTTATGGATTTTCTCTTTTCTAAAATGTATAAGTTGATCAGTATAATAGTTGACCACTAATAGATAATTACCATACTTTATTGGTAATTGTCTAGCTGTCAGACCCCCATCCTAATACTTTACATACATATATTACCTCACATAATGCCTCACAACTACTTCATGGTGTAGTTAGCCTATTATTCTCATTTTACAGATGAATAAACTGAGGCTTCAGAGCTTAAATTGTTTCCTTTCTAGTGATTGGTGGAGGCAAGATTCAAACAGGCATTTTAAATCTAGGGACTTAAACTTATAAGGACTTCACTATAAAGCTGCTTACTTAGTTGCAGCTCTAGGAAATATTCTTTCTCCTGAAGAAAACACATATATAATATATACTATTATATAGTAAAATAGTTTATTATATAGATATATATTTCATAGCAGTAGCTTAAGCAGACTAACCATGGGAAAAAAAATATCAGACTTTTATGTTGGTTACCTGGGACACATGAGTAGTGTCATCTTCACATAATTTTGTATTGTACTGTTTTTCCTATTAAAAGAGTATATGTTGATTTTGTAGTTTAAAAAATAGAAGAAAGAAGAAAAGGAGATGAAAAAGAAAACAAAGAAGAAAAAGAAGAAAGGAAGAAGAGAAGAATACGAACAGGATTAAGCATGTAAGAAATGTCAACACTGATAGTGAAATAAATATGTGACATAAAATATAATATTTTGAAGATATATAGATTGAATGATTTTCTAATAAAAAAGGACAATAAAAAGATTGAGGTGTTAGAACACATTTAATTACATTTGAAAAAGAATAAAGCTATTTTGAGGTGTTCCTATTTTCATCCTCTAGCCTGTGATCACCTTAAGATGTTATTTTCACCATAGGTTTCAATAGAAACGCTCAGGGGCAGAATCACAAACTTACCCCATCTTGCTAAAGCTGGAGGTGAAGCTCTTCATTCTGCCCCCCCTCCATTTATCTTCCTCTGTCCAAGGAGAGATATATGATAGGAGGAACCCTTGACTGGTTATCCATGAAATTCAACTTCCTGTCTTCTGTGAAGCTTCTATCTTTCTTATCCCAAATAAGGCATGTGACTGCCACATCCTTAAAAATGTCCACTGATGGGAAATCACAACTTTCTTTATTCCTCCATCCCAGGTTCCATCTATACTCACAATTTGAAATGTATTAACTCCTTTGAGCCTCAGGAATTATGTTGGCCGTTTAAACTCATTCTTATGATAAAAGTACATAGTTGACAACTAATACTATGCCTTGCACAAATAGTCAGTTTGTATGGATACACATTTATATCCATTCAGCTGTCAGCAAGTATTGGTCGAAAATGAAGTCACATGGCAAATGGTGTACCATATATATGTATGGTATTATTATTAATCCGGGAAGTAAGTTCTAGTCATCTGATTCCACGCAGTGTTAAAAACAAAGTTTCCATGCAGTTTTGCCACTTCAAGTCCATTTTAACCTCCATCAGAAACTTTATTCTTTGCTTCTACTGACAGTCTGTAGGGTTTGCCATTACATAGGATCAATCTGCCTGTGGTTACTAAAGCATTTAGATTGGCAGTTTCCAACTCTAGTGTATATCAGAACTATAAGGAGATCTTTAAAAAAAAAATGCCGCTTTGACTCCACCCTAGATCAGTTCAATTAGAATCTCTGAAATACATATGGAGCTTGAATATCACTATTTTAAAAAAATCTTCCAAGGTGCTTCTAATGTAGTCAGAATTGAGAAAGGCTGAGTTAGACAGTTAAGTGGGAAGCAGAGGCTATGGATAGAATCTTTATGGGAAAATGATCTGGATAGGAGCTTTTCTTATCTTGGATTACTAGGCAAAGAGATTCATTATTCCACAAGGAGATTTGGAACTTGCTCCAAAGCACTTGGAAGATAGATTGAAAGTTGAAATATATGTCAAGTCAGAATCCTCAAAATGTTAGATATTAGATTTAGTGAATTTTTGGGCACATTTCAACTGGCCTGCCAACTTTCAATTGCTCTGCAATTATTATCCAAAATGTACTTGAAACCAGCTTAATTTATTCTTTTATCTTCTCTTTGATGTAACTATAGATGGAAGTAGAATGCAATGTAATTGTGTTATTTCAGACAATAAAACAAATCATCTACCACAGGGAAGTAATCAAGCCATTTAAATTTGTCATGGTTGCCTGAACACCTGTCGTTTTTTATTTTTAGGCCTAACTATATCCCCCTAATAATTCTAGTTGAAAAGGAATCATCAACACAGCAAAGTAAATATTTCTTCAAGAAAATAGCATTTAACTGAAGCGTCTAATCAACACATAAGCTCAGCATAGAATAGTACGAAAGTTTCTAGGGAATACTCACATTTAAGAGGCATTGGCTTTATTCCTTTCTTTAGAAAAAGAAAGGCTTCTTGATCAAAACCTATTTGCTTGTTTTCTTTTGATAATGAGATTCTTGTTAATTCGCTTTGAAGCAGTGAAAAACATTGAAGGTGGTAATAAATTCTGCAACCAGTGAAGCACTAAAGGCATCTCAAAGACATTATTTTCAGTCATGGGCAAGGGTCCAATGCAAAATTTTACTTATGCATAAATAGCATTCTGTTTCAACCTGTAATATACTAATGGGCAGTGTAGAAATCGGATAGTGAAAGAAAGTTCTAAAGAATGCAGATATGGGACTTCAGACTCAAACTATTACAATTTATTTAATACCACATAAGTGATTACTTATGCTTGCAGAGACTAGTTTCTATGTCCTACACCAGGGGTTGGCAAACTATCTGTGAAGAGTCAAATGGTAACTATTTTAGACTTTTTGTTCCATATGGTCCCATCTGCAATTAAACTCTATCATTGTAGTGTGAGAGCAATCATAGACAATAAATACATAAATAGATGGGCTTCTCTGCGTTCCATTAAATTTTATTTGCTGGCAGTGCTCATTGACAGGTGGGTAGTAGTTTACTGACCCTGATTCAAATAAACTTTTTTGAAAGTGAAATTCTGCCTCTTGGACCCACATCACTGATCTGGAGATTGATTCTACACAGTTGGCAAGATTTCTGATGTACCTGTTGCTTTCTGGTCAGTTGATTTGAGATTTCCAAAACTTTCTGCTAGCATATTTTAGAAAAATCAAAGGATGGGATAATGCTAAAAGGAAATTTGGCAGAAAAGAGGCCACATTTAAAATAAGTGTGGGGCTTTTAAGGTCGCTTCTAACCCCTTAAAAACTGAGTAAAGAGTAGGGAGACTGTTTGGGCAACACTAACCACAAATTATATGAAAGAGTTTGAAGCACGAAACAAAAATAGCTAAGTTTTGCAAAAGTTTCCTTTAAAATTAACTGACACATTTCTATGGTGTTTGGTAACTGGCACACTCCTTGTACTTCAAAATGCTTTGCATTTTCATTTGTGACAACTTTGTGTTTTAGTATAATGTAATCAAATTTTCCATTTCTCAAGGACCACGCCCCCAGAATTTAGAGAAAAACAAAGTGAACTCAAAATTCTAAAACTGCATCATGTTAGACATTTTCTAAATGTCTTCAGACTGAAAACACACTGCTTGACAGAAATATGATTGAGGCCAGGAGGTGAGATCCCAAGAGCCCAAATTAACTCAGCTCTGTAGAGTAAGCTAGTTCTTAGAAGTATCAAGAAGAGAGAAGGACTTGGCATAGACTTTGCAAAATCATAAACTCTGCTTTTTAAATTATTCCTTTTACATCCCTAATGGATTTCTTCAGGGCCACATTTTCAAAGTCTCAGTTTCAGGTCACTGAAAGGGTTCTGTAATGCTGAAACGCATTTCCAAGACAGAAATGGTTTAGGACCAGAGTTTTTGTGTGTGATTATCTTTTGTGGGGCATATTCCCTTTTATGGACCCGTAAAAGAGAGGCTGAGTGAAATTAAATTATATTATTAACTGATTTCTTCAATTCTTTCTTTGAGGAACTTATTTGTCAAACAGGATTTAATAAAGCAGTCTTTTTTATGTAAACAACAAATATAGTGGTAGAGTGCCTATTCCCCAAAATAGGAATTGGGACAAGAGGAATAAAAAGGATACACAATTCTGGTTCTAGTTTTCCCTTTCTGGGGTGGAATCTTCAAACTCATCCCTTATTTTTCTCAAAACAAACAAACAATAAAACATATCACTTAGTCTTAATAATGGAGGCAATTGGGAAAGTTGAGGAATACAAAATCAAATTTGTGAACATGAGTGGTCTGAACTGAGAATTCAATAAACGTTAGCTATTAAAATTTTTATTAAAAGCATAATAATATTAATTATTTTTATCAATAATGTAGATACACAAATGACATATTGGGAAAGAACTGTTTTTCTCAGAAGGAAAAGAAAATATATGTAAAATAATGTGGCTTTAAAGTCAAAACCATTGTATCTTCACTATTTTGAATTTGTCTGAAACCAGTACACTAATTGATAAAGAAGTAAAAACACACTATTCAGCTTTCTCCTCTGAGGAGTTTAAGCTATGAAACTGCTAGTAGAGGAAAACAACTCTTCTATGCATTCACTAAAAATTTCTGTCCCTTAGCAAAAAAAGAAAGAAGAATATGGGCATGGGAAAGCAGCACATGGATTTACACTCACACACACACACACACAAATATTAGAGTCTTGCAATTGAAAAGAAGTAAAAAATGTATGGAAATTTGGAACCCAAAAATAAAAGCTAAAATATTATAACCAGTGATTGGGTGGCTACTAAGAAAATAAAAATATTTGAAATTGAAGACCTGTATAGTTGCAATTAGAACAGATGCAATGGTTTGATGATATTCTGTCCTTTTCCTTTAGGCTGATATTTCTATTCCATAAATTTCTTGACTGGAACTCAAGGACAAATGGGCAATTCTAATACAAGGTGACTTGATCCAAGGAAAGTATGGTTAAATAATAATACTTGTGCCAAATGCTTAAAGGAAGCTTATAAAACAAATATTTTAAAATGTAGGACATTTTCCATAGCCATGGAATAGCTGGACAAAAATTTCCAGGTATCAAATAAGATAAAGAACCATAAAAAGCATTTGTTTTGCAAACATGTTTGTGGTCATGCTTTTAGGATCAATGAATAAAAAGATAAAGGGTAAAAACAAAAACTTAATACATATATTTGTTTCATTGGATACAGAGTTTAAATGCTTAATGAACTTTAATTAATCAATTAAAATATGGAAAGTAAAGATCATCAACTCCAGGCAGGGAATCCCTCTAAATTCTACACTAAATTTTCCATTTTGTGACACACTAAGAAGGCATGAAATGAAATGATGATGGACTTCTATGGATGCATGCTCGTAAACATCCAAAGAACCATAAAGAAACTAATGGAGAGTTCAAACCATTAGTATTACATTTATAGACTGAGACTGTAATTTTTTTAAAGACCCTATGTCTAATTAAAAACTCCTTTTTCCTTTTTGCCTCTACTGTGTCCCTAGTTCTAACAATTATCATCTTGATCCAGGTGATGTTACCTGCTCATGATTCTTGATTTTTTTAATGGTCTAATGGTTAGCACAGAAATATTTCACTCTGATCTGCACCCCAAGCATGGCAAATCCAGGCATCATGACTCAGCAAAAAGGATCCGAGTCTCCTTTTCTAAATGTTACTTATTAACGCAAAAGTCAATTATTATTGTGTGATAAATACATCTTGCTGTATATTGCTAAGCCAGCATGAACAGATAGCTTGTAGATAATGTTTGACTGGAAAATAAATTAGAAATCATTGTCATTTACTTACCAATTTAATATCATTCCTCTTGGAACAAGTACCCCAAATTTTGAAAAGCTTTCAGATCCTTAGATTAATAATACATGTGATGAAAATAAACATTAAATGAGAGGCCCTTGAGGTGGAAGAGGTGTATTATAGTACTTCTTGTCTATGTCTTGGTGTTCACAGCAAGATGGTTACCTGCAATCTGGTCCCTAGAGGTTTCATTCATTTCATATTGGAGCTTCCACTTCCTTTTTTTGAAATTATCTTCTGTATTCTACTCACAACTATAAAAGCCTGCATCCCTCCCATTCACCACAATTCTTATCTTACTACATTAGAAAATGACAACTGTGCTCTTTTGCTCTGAGCTACTATGACATCAATTAATAAGTTATTTGTTAGGTGATAACCTAATTTCATTCCCATAATGGACTCCGTAGTATTTTGAACTTCATGTTCCATTGTTCTTCCATTAAGTGCAAATTTTATTACTTCATTGTATATCAAGAGATGAAAGAACCTCCTAAAATGGATTAATTAGTTATTCAGGAAACTTATCAAAAGTATCTGTTTCTTGTTCTCTCAAAATGTTGTGAATTATAAACAAGTCTGGATATAGAAGTCATGAGTCCATGATTCCTCAGGAAATTTTCTTTATCTCCCACTAATAGTGGTCCCCTCATGTGATATAGATAAGAAAGTACAGTTAATTTTTTAAAATCTAAGGCATTTCCCTGTCATTTCTTCAAGCCTAGCTAGATTGGGATTGATAACCTCACTGATTTACCATTTCATTCTCATAAATTAATCATTCTGATATAAATGTCTGTCCATATGTATTTTTCTTTTCCATGGGTACCTTATTGCCTATGAAATAAAGTCTAAATTCTTTAGCAGCTTCCCTTGTCCTCTGTCTTCTTCTCTTTCTCGTTAATATCAATCACCATGAATCTCTCTACTACCACTTTTCATTTCAAATTCCCTCAAAATAATCTATGCCACTGCCTCCTGCCCTGCTGGTTAATTTTCTCCCTCCATGGTAATACAGCCTCCTCTTCCCTTTTCACTGCACTCACACCAACATATACAATCATTCACTAAAACTGTTCTTGCTAGAGCGATCACTAACTTCCCAATTCCCAAATTCAGTGACTATTTTTAAATTTCTTAGATGGTTATATTTGTATTTATGCCCTTTGTAAAACTCTATTTGTCTGACTCTTGTAAATCTTCTCTTGGTTCTCCTCTTCATTTTTTTCTTCTTTATCTTCTTGTTCATCTGCTTCTTTAAACCTCAGGAACTTAACCCATGCCAATTTCTATTTCAAAGGCTCTGCCTTCACCCCTCCTTGTGTGGTAGAAATTCATTCCTCTCTTCTCCCTTTAAAAGCCACTACTATAAAGAAGCCTCCCAGGCTAGAAAAAAGTCCCTCAATTATCTGATCCTGAAATTTTACTTGATAGCACTTATCACAACTGCAATTAAACAATTATTTGTCCTTTGTCTTCCCTTTTTAGCCTGAGACTTATCTTCAAAGTGATAGCGCCAGGGTCTAGCATAGAGCCTGGCACATCATAAAGACTCTAGGTATATTTCTTTAATGGATTTTTGAACAAATAATTTTCTCTTCCTTGCCACACCTATCAAATGTTGTTATTTCTCACAGTCCTATCCTTTACCCACTGAGTACTGGGTGGTCCCACTCTCTCACTTTTCACTCTAAATTTTATATTGATTACAGAAAGATAAATATCGCTAGTCCAGAAATCCTTCCTGCTGGAGAACTCTACTTGAATTTCTCATCAGTATTGTAGAACCAAACTGAAAGGGAGTCACTTATGTCAAGGACAAAATGGAGACAGCCAACACAAGGCACATGAAGAAAACTTAACCTAACCTTACAGAAATTTACAGGTCTATTCTAAGAAGTCAGCAGAGATTACCAGCCAATCTCCAAACACTAAGTCTGTTCACACCATCTCTGAACTTGTTCACGTGACTCAGTTACCCTAATCCAAAAAGATAAAAAGAACAGCAGGCAACCAATCAGCTAAAAAAGCCAGATAAGTTTTGCATTTACCCCATAAAAATCCCTGAGTGTGTGCGCAACTCAGAACTTGAGTTTCCCAGCTTGCAATTTGAAAGTCTTGCAATAAACTCATCTTTCCACTTTTGCATTATTCAGTGTGCAGATTTTGGTTTTTGACAGTATTCGAACTTCATATATCTAACACTTAGTGAAGATATAACCTTCCTCCCCTAGCCACTCCCCCCTCCAGAACAGCATGTTCTACCTCAGCTGCTAACTATAAACATTATTTTCTAAACTTCATCCACCTCCATATTTCTACTAGTTAACAAATCTAAGAAATCTGGACTCCCTCTCCTCTCCCACCATCCAGTGAGAAACCAAGTCCAGATAACTCAGCTTGATTTTTTTTTTTTTTAAATTGGATCCTTCAACACATCCCACCTATAATTTCCATTAATCCTCTCTTCACTGCAGTAATGAAGCACCCTCCTTAACTTTTTCGTCTTCTGGCATGCAAGCAACCTATCCAAAGCTCAAATCTGAGTCCACTCAGTTACTTGACAATGTTAATACTTCATCATCATCTATAAGCTAAATTCAACAGGTCAACAAGCTCTACAAGGTCTTTAATCATTGTCTTAGTTTGTCTTTAGCAATCTCCAAATTCCCTGTTTTGCTCCAGCACCATCAAACCACTTGCATTTCCATCATATGTGATGTTGCTTGTTCCTTGACCTTGCTGTACATTGTGATGGAAAAGCTGATGGATCCCCTCCTTCTACCTGGCTAACTCCTGTTCATCTATTAGAGCTCAACCCAGGCTTCACTTCATAAAAGAAGCAAATGTGATTACCCCTCCCTCAACCACACTGCCCAGGTCTATTGCCTTTATCTCTGCTTATATTGTATGCACTGTCTCTTCCATTAAATACATCATATTACATTTGCAATACTGTAATACAGTACTTGTTGAAGGCAAAGACCGTTCTTATTCTTCATATTTCTGACAACTTTACTCACTGTCAGCAGATAGCAAGCACTCAATGAATGTTTTACAAATAAACAAATGTATTTAGGAATGAAAAGATACTGAAAAGGGTCAAAGATTTAAAACTAACCACTCATGTCATGTTAAAAAGTCTACAACTAAGACCCTATTCTCAAGTCTATCACTCATGCCTTTATATGGCGAGACAACTTTCCCACTGTATTTCAGTGCTGGTCCATATTAACCATTAATTCTCTCATGTACCCATCTATTTTCTTCTGATATCTTCACTTTGGCTGCATTCGTTGTATATTAATGGTAATGCTTTTATTAAGTATGAAAAATAACTAATGAAAATTGAAGGATGGATGCTTAAATTTCTCAGGAGTACTTGGTTGGTTAATTATCTTTTTAAAATTCAGGATTGTTCACTTGAGACTCCAATTTTCAAAAGTTAAGCCTCTAGATTTTGCAGGTATGTTTTTTTCTCTCTTTTTTCTACTTCGCAAGCAAAATATTATTGCCTAGTGTTTACCTCTTAAGTAGTTTAGACAGCTTTAGTGTGTTGTATCCTAAGAAAGATAAATATTTTTTTATCTGTTTTATCTGTTTTATCTGTTTTATCTGTTTAAACTGTTTTTATAAAACAGTTTATATGTTTTCATGTAAACAGTTTGGTGTGTGTATTCTAAGAAAGATAAAAGTGACTTCATGAAAGCAGTTTATACCTTTTCATGTAAGTACAACAACTGAGATTGTTAACCGGGATTTATTTTAGTGGAAAGGGATTGGAACATGATTTTTTAGCTAATGTGTTTTTCATAAGTATATCCATCAATGACATTTGATTGGAATATAAAAGTAAATCATAATGCAACCTTAAAAATAAAATACTAAACCTGATTGATTATGATAAAACTAGTTTGATTGATTCATTTTCAACTTTGAATGCCAGCTGATCTATAACGCTTTCCACTATGAAGTGCCCCTGTGAAATTCAATATGTCAATATTCAAACATTGCCATATTAACCAATCCAGTGCTTCAAAGGCATTGGCCTACCCATTTCATTAGGCCACTCGAAGGGACAAATAAGACTAACACCCAATTACCAAATTGTATCCCCAAAGAGGAGCCTGTTTTCCAGACCATGACCTACTAGAACATAAGAGGTGAAATATTCTGAGGAGACTGTTAACAATTTTCTATTCTGAATAATACATGTCATTGCTAAATCACCTGTAAACTACAATTCTCTTCTTTCACTCTTAGTTTTCTAATTTTTGTGCATTGGAAAGAGTTTAATTTCTTCATCTCTAAAGTGGAGATAGTATTTACTTTATAGGGCTTTGTAAGGACTGGAGAAGATGAGTGTAGATAAGGTAACTATAGTAACATGATCATTGCCATCCCCTGACAATAATTCCTCCTGGAGGGCAAGTTGTGCCTTCTGTACTTCTGTTGCACTCTACAGAGTGCTATCTGGAAACTCTTGTAGGGAATTTGACATTACAAGCATTTCTTCTTGTTATGACCTTGCCCAGCTTAGAAGCAAATGTTCTGGTCACTGCTTATTAATGGCCAATGTTATCTGGCATTGCCATTAACAAGGAGCTAAGAACATTAATACGAATCATGGAATCAAGGTGATATTACCAGATGATAAGTTTTGTAGGAGGGGGGTGACCAACCATTCTGGTTTGCCTTGAATTAAATGGTTTCTGGGATACAGGATGTCCACTGCTAAAACCAGAAAAGTCTGGGCAAACCAAAGTGAATTGGTCATTGAATCACATAGGGCTTAACTTTGTTTTGTTCACTGTTGTATAACCAGAGTCTTGAATACAGCCTGGAATTAAGTAGGTTTCTCAAATGATATTCACTATGTGCATGAATCCATTCCAACATAAAAATAATCTATGTTTTACACTTTTACCATTTACTTTTTTTTCCCAGTGATTAGTTTTCTTTCTATTTTATGTTTATGGCTTCAAAATATTAATAGTTCTACATGCAGACAAGTGAACTATTCAGGGAATATTTAATTCATTAATTAAAACAGTCACATACAATTCTTTCTAGGCTCAACACATAAGAAAACAGGTGAAAGCACTTTCTGAGCTATAAAGCACAGAGTTTTTATTTTTGAATTATCTTATGAATACCTAATGGTATCCCACTAATTTCCACAAACCCAGTTTATTTCTGACATTAATCTAATTGTAGATTTTTACACCTTAACATCAGTGCTTCCTCTGATTACTAATATGGCTTTTAAATAACTATCAAAAGTCACTTTCAGTATTTATTACAAATTGAATTTTATAAGAGTTTAAAGTTAATGTCAATAAATTGAAACGATGTTGGCCAATAAATGAGATTTTTATCTCTTTAGCATATACTGTCTGATGAATAACCTATATATATATACATATTGGCATCTATCTGTCTTTCATAGGAAGTTGGGTAACAAGTTTACTTTCATAAAATTATATAGATATAAATATATATTCTATATCTTTTTAAGCATTTTTCAATATTGTGAATTTCCTGCTTTCTTCCTTTTTCTTCAAGGTAGAAGTTACATTAATCATAATAAAATATCAGATCTCTTAAGTGGAGTTCAAGAATAGAAATAAAAAGAGGCACCACCCCTACAATGCCTAGGAAATAATTTATTCACCTATATGAGTTGCTCCCAATATTGATAGGATTGAACTCCAGATTGCATAACTAAATGTTGTGTAGAAGTGACAGATTCTCATTTTATAGTACTTCTAGAAAACTTGTAAACATGCTGAGTAAAGAAAGCCAGGGAAAAAATATACTTCCACATAGAATAAAGATATTCTATTCTATTAGAATATCTATATTCTAATAGAGTATCCTATTTTCTATTCTAAAAAACAAAAGTGCAATTGAGCTCATAAAGGCTAGCGTTAACTTTGTAAGAGTGACTTATTTGCAAGACTCTTGAAAAACTTTTAGGTGAGAATACATAGCTACATGACATTTTTATGGTCATTTTTATTAACATTTTTATTAACAAAAGTTCATTGTTTTTTAAAAGTTCACTTATGTAAGAAATATCTTTACGAGCATGAGTTAGTCTGCTTGAGAGCTGTTGGAAAGAGAAACTTTATTACTTCTCTCTTTCATTTTGTAAAACTTTATTTTTTTTAAAATAGAACTAGCCATAGGACGAGGAAGTCCAATTCAACATTTGACTTTTGAGGCAATTTACAAATTCTGTTATAGTTAATTATTTTCATAACGATTCCATTAGTAAAGAAACCCTTGATTTCTGTAGTATTACAAATTATTTGATTTAAAATTTTATAGTAGCTACCATAAAAAAGTATATATCAGAAAATACATCATAATTACTCTTGTGTACGTTTTAATATATTTAGTTCAATTGAGGCTTCATTTATTTTTCTCAGAATTATACACTGTACAAAACTAGCAACTGTGTTTAAACAGAAATTAAGTTCCACTTGGGGGACTTCCCTGGTGGTCCAGTGGTTAAGATTTCATGCTTCCACTGCAGGGGACGCGGGTTCCGTCCCTAGTCGGGAAACTAAGATCCCGCTTACCGTGCAGTGTGGCCATAAAAAAAATAAAGAAGAGAGAGAAATTAAGTTCCAGTTTATTTTTATCACTTTTAACGTGGAACTAAGGGCTGCAAAGTAAGGAGATTTACTAATTGTCATTCAGAAACTTTACTGATACATAGACATAATAGATGGTAGGGATTCCCATAATGGATGGGCTTCGGTCATGATCTCCTAGGGCTGAGCTGGGTGGATATTCTGCTAAGTTCCCAGGGTTGCAGAACTTAAATCAGAATGGGTTTTGTTGCCACCACAGAGACCAGCCCCTCTCCTTCAAACAGCATTGAATCTTCTCTTTTATCCGAGTAAAAAGCCATATATTAACTACTTCTGCCAACCAGATAAAGATGGGATTGATGCCATTGGGACAAATTCAAATTCAGCATCAAATATCTAATAAAAGGTAGCATTAATAACCTGAAAAATGAAATGAAATTACTGGAACAAATACTGAAAGATAAGTCTTCATGGTCTGGAGTTTTGTGAAGGTTTGTTTTCTGTATTTTGCTCAGGACATATATGAGTATCCTCATTTAGTGTGCGTTAACAAAATTTATGAAATGAAAAGATTTTCCAATATCATGTGCTTCCATTTAAATAGATTAATACATTGTCTGTCCTGTAGCAACACCCTCCCCTTCTTTTTTTCTTTTTATTTATTCTGGGCAGAAGCAAAAAAGAACAGTAGATTTCTCACTGCCGCTAAACACTTATTATACAATTTAATTATATAATTTTATATGTAATTTGTATATTTTCTCAATGTTAAGAAAGGTTGAAAGTTCAGAAGGTTTTTTTTTTTAAATAAGTTTATTTATTTATTTGTTTTTGGCTACGTTGGGTCTTTGTAACTGCGCGCAGGCCGTCTCTAGTTGCGGCGAGCGGGGACTAGTCTTTGTTGCAGTGTGCGGGCTTCTCATTGTGGTGGCTTCTCTTGTTGCAGAGCATGGGCTCTAGGCACACCCACTTCAGTGTTTGTGGCACATGAGCTCAGTAGTTGTGGCTCATGGGCTCTAGAGCACAGGCTCAGTAGTTGTGGCACACGGGCTTAGTTGCTCTGGGTCATGTGGGATCATCCTGGACCAGGGCTCGAACCTGTGTCCCCTGCATTGGCAGGCAGATTCTTAACCAATGCACCACAAGGGGAGCCCAGAAAGTTCAGAAGTTTTGTTGGCAGCACTTAAAAAAAACAAAATGACAGGAACTGGTATGTGTTGTAAGAATGCTTCATTCAGTACCTCAGTTTGGATCTTAATTGACAGTGCACTATCAGTAATTCTAGGAAGTTTCTTTTTTCTCTCCTAGAGCCAGATGTATCTTATTTTATGTCCTGGAAAGACAACAGAATCACAGCTGATTTCTATCTAAAACAGAGTTTGTGGGAATTCATATTTCTTCTTATGGCAGAGGAGAAAAAATACGAGGTACATTGATGTTTTAAGGCAACTGTTTAGACTCATTTTTATCTGAAGTAGCTTTTGTACAGAAATCACTTCCTAATCAAATATAAGAATGTGTATATTTTTGGGGGGAGAGATATCTTTATAAGAGATTTGACTCTGTGAAAATCCATATTATGAGAAAAGGACAAATGGCTTCCTAAAAGACTATGACTCCTCACTCAGGCATTCACGTTACATCTGTGATATTTAACGACATAATTATCTTCAATATTATTATTAAAACCAGTAAGACAAAGCACTAAATAAACAATTTAACACATTATTTAAAACTTACATTGCAGAGGACAGACAGCAGAAGCAAGAAGAACTACAATCCTGCAGCCTGTGGAACAAAAACCACATTCACAGAAAGAGAGACAAGATGAAAAGGAGAGGGCTATGTATCAGATGAAGGAACAAGATAAAACCCCAGAAAAACAACTAAATGAAGTGGAGATAGGCAACCTTCCAGAAAAAGAATTCAGAAAAATGACAGTGAAGATGATCCAGGACCTTGGGGAAAAAATGGAGGCAAAGATCGAAAAGATGCAAGAAATGTTTAACAAAGACCTAGGAGAATTAAAGAATAAACAGAGATGAACAATACAGTAACTGAAATGAAAACTACACTAGAAGGAATCAATAGCAGAATAACTGAGGCAGAAAAACCGATAAGTGACCTGGAAGACAGAATGGTGGGATTCACTGATGCAGAACAGAATAAAGAAAAAAGAATGAAAAGAAATGAAGACAGCCTAAGAGACCTCTGAGAAAACACTAAATGTAACAACATTTGCATTATAGGGGTTCCAGAGGAGAAGAGAGAGAGAATGCACCCAAGAAAATATTTGAAGAGATTATAGTCGAAAACTTCCCTAACATGGGAAAGGAAATAGCCACCCAAGTCCAGGAAGTGCAGAGAGTCTCATACAGGATAAACCCAGGGAGAAACAGGCTGAGACACATAGTAATCAAACTGGCAAAAATCAAAGACAAAGAAAAATTATTAAAAGCAGCAAGGGAAAAATGACAAATAACATACAAGGGAACTCCCATAAGGTTAACAGCTGATTTCTCAGCAGAAACTCTACAAGCCAGAAGCGAGTGGCATGATATACTTAAAGTGATGAAAGGGAAGAATCTACAGCCAAGATTACTCTACCCAGCAAGGGTCACATTCAGATTCAATGGAGAAATCAAAAGCTTTACAGACAAGCAAAAGCTAAGAGAATTCAGCACCACTAAACCAGCTCTACAACAAACGCTAAAGGAACTTCTCTAACTGGGAAACACAAGAGAATAAAGGACCTACCAAAAAAACCCCAAAATAATTAAGAAAATGGTAATAGGAACATACATATTGAAAATTACCTTAAACGTGAATGGATTAAATGCTCCAACCAAAAGACACAGGCTCACTGAATGGATACAAAAACAAGACTTATATACATGCTATCTAAAAGAGACCCATATCAGACCTAGGGATGCCTACAGACTGAAAGTGAGGGGATGGAAAAAGATATTCCATGCAAATGGAAATCAAAAGAAAGCTGGAGTAGCAATACTCATATCAGATAAAATAGACTTTAAAATAAAGAATGTTACAAGAGACAAGGAAGGACACTACATAATGATCAGGGGATCAATCCAAGAAGAAGATAGAACAATTATAAATATATATGGCACCCAACATAGGAGCACCTCAATACATAAGGCAATGGCTAACCACTACAAAAGAGGAAATCGACAGTAACACAATAATAGTAGGGAACTTTAACACCTCACTTACACCAATGGGCAGATCATCGAAAATGAAAATAAATAAGGAAAAAGAAGCTTTAAATGACACAATAGACCAGATAGATTTAATTGATATTTATAGGACATTCCAACCAAAAACAGCAGATTACACTTTCTTCTCAAGTGCACATGGAACATTCTCCAGGATAGATCACATCTTCGGTCACAAATCAAGCCTCAGTAAATTTAAGAAAATTGAAATCATATCAAGCATCTTTTCTGACCACAACACTATGAGACTAGAAATGAATTACAGGGAAAAAAACGTAAAAAACACAAAAACATGGAGTCTAAACAATACGTTACTAAATAACCAAGAGATCACTGAAGAAATCAAAAAATACCTAGAGACAAATGACAATGAAAATATGACGATCCAAAATCTATGGGATGCAGCAAAAGTGGTTCTAAGAGGGAAGTTTATAGCTATACAAGCCTACGTCAAGAAACAAGAAAAATCTCAAAAAGCAATCTAACCTTACACCTGAAGAAACTAGAGAAAGAAGAACAAACAAAGCCTAAACTTAGCAGAAGGAAAGAAATCATAAAGATTATAGCAGAAATAAATTAAATAGAAACAAAAAAATAGCAAAGATCAATAAAACTAAAAGCTGGTTCTTTGAGAAGATAAAAAAAATTGATAAACCATTAGCCAAACTCATCAGGAAAAAGATAGAGAGGACTCAAATCAATAAAATGAGAAATGAAAAAGGAGAAGTTACAACAAACACCACAGAAATACAAAGCATCCTAAGAGACTACTACAAGCAACTCTATGCCAATAAAATGGACAACCTGGAAGAAACAGACAAATTCGTAACAAGGTATAACCTTCCAAGACTGAACCAGGAAGAAATAGAAAATATGGACAGACCAATCACAAGTAATGAAATTGAAACTGTGATTAAAAATATTCCAACAAACAGAAGTCCAGGACCAGATGGCCTCACAGGTGAATTCTATCAAACATTTAGAAAAGAGCTAACACCCATTCTTCTCAAACTTTTCTAAAAAATTGCAGAGAAAGGAACACTCCCAAACTCATTCTGTGAGGTCACCATCACCCTGACACCATAGCCAGACAAAGATAATACAAAAAAAAGAAAATTACAGACCAATATCACTGATGAATATAGATGCAAAAATCCTCAACACAACACTAGCAAACAGAATCCAACAACACATTAAAAGGATTATACACCATGATCAAGTGAGATTTATCCCAGGGATGCAAGGATTCCTCAATATATGCAAATAAATCAATGTGATACACCATATTAACAAATTGAAGAATAAAAACCATATGATCATCTCAAAAGACGCAGAAAAAGCTTTTGACAAAATTCAACATCCATTTATGATAAAAACTCTCCAGAAAGTGGGCATAGAGGGAACCTACCTCAACATAATAAAGGCCATATAAGACAAACCCACAGCAAACATCATTCTCAATGGTGAAAAACTGAAAGCATTTCCTTTAAGATCAGGAACAAGACAAGGATGTCCACTCTTGCCACTATTATTCAACATAGTTTTGGAAGTCCTAGCCATAGCAATCAGAGAAGAAAAAGAAATAAAAAGAATACAAATTGGAAAAGAAGTAAAACTGTCACTGTTGGCAGATGACATGATAGTATACGTAGAGAATCCCAAAGATGCCACCAGAAAACTACTAGAGCTAATGAATGAATTTGGTAAAGTTGCAGTATACAAAATTAATGCACAGAAATCTCTTGCATTCCTATACACTAACGATGAAAAAGCTGAAAGAGAAATTAAGGAAGCACTCTCATTTACCATTGCAACAAAAAGAATAAAATACTTACGAATAAACTTACCTAGGGAGACAAAAGACCTATAGGCAGAAAACTATAAGACACTGATGAAAGTAATTACAGATGATACCAACAGATGGAGAGATATACCATGTTCTTGGATTGGAAGAATCAATATTGTGAAAATGACTATACTACCCAAAGCAATCTATAGATTCAACGTAATCCCTATCAAATTACCAATGGCATTTGTTACGGAATTAAAACAAAAAATCTTAACATTTGTATGGAGACACAAAAGACCCCGAATAGCCAAAGCAGTCTTGAGGGAAACAAAAGGAGCTGGAGGAATCTGACTCCCTGACTTCAGACTATACTACAAAGCTACAATAATCAAGACAATATGGTACTGGCACATAAACAGAAACATAGATCAATGGAACAAGATAGAAAGCCCAGAGATAAACCTATGCACCTATGGTCAACTAATCTATGACGAAGGAGGCAAGGATATACAATGGAGAAAAGACAGTCTCTTCAATAAGTGGTGCTGGGAAAACTGGACAGCTACGTGTAAAAGAATAAAATTAGAACACTCCCTAACACCATACACAAAAATAAACTCAAAATGGATTTGAGACCTAAATGTAAGACCGGAAACTATAAAACTCTTAGAGGAAAACATAGGAAGAACACTCTTTGACATAAATCACAGCAAGATCTTTTTTGATCCACCTCCTAGAGTAATGGAAATAAAAACAAAAATAAACAAATGGGAGCTAATGGAACTTCAAAGCTTTTGCACAGCAAAGGAAACCATAAACAAGACGAAAAGACAACCCTCAGAATGGGAGAAAATATTTGCAAATGAATCAAAGGACAAAGGATTTATCTCCAATATATATAAACAGCTCATACAGCTCAATATTAAAAAAACAAACAACCCAATACAAAAATGGGCAGAAAACTTAAATAGACATTTCTCCAAAGAAGACATACAGGTGGCCAATAAGCACATGAAAAGCTACTCAACATCACTAATTATTAGAGAAATGCAAATCAAAACTACAATGAGGTATCACCTCACACCAGTTAGAATGGGCATCATAGAAAATGTACAAGCAATAAATGCTGGAGAGGGTGTGGAGAAAAGGGAACCTTCTTGCACAGTTGGTGGGAATGCAAATTGATACAGCCACTATGGAGAACAGTATGGAGGTCCCTTAAAAAACTAAAAATAGAATTCCGTATGATCCAGCAATCCCACTACTGGGCCTATACCCAGAGAAAACTGTAATTCAAAAGGACACATGCACCCCAATGTTCCTTGCAGCACTATTTACAATAGCCAGGTCATGGAAGCAACCTAAATGCCCATCAACAGATGAATGGATAAAGAAGATGTGGTACATATATACAATGGAATATTACTCAGCCATAAAAGGGACGAAATTGGGTCATTTGTTGAGACGTGGATGGATCTAGAGACTGTCATACAGAGTGAAGGAAGTCAGAAAGAGAAAAACAAATATCATATATTAATGCATATATGTGGAACCTAGAAAAATGGTACAGATGAACCGGTTTGCAGGGCAGAAATTGAGAC
Organism: Aethalodelphis obliquidens; assembly: GCF_003676395.1. Taxonomy (NCBI): domain Eukaryota; kingdom Metazoa; phylum Chordata; class Mammalia; order Artiodactyla; family Delphinidae; genus Aethalodelphis; species Aethalodelphis obliquidens. The sequence continues at coordinate 9,108,187 of NW_020837958.1, read as the reverse complement.
ACAGATGTAGAGAACAAACGTATGGACACCAAGGGGGGAAGTGGCAGGGGGTGTGGGTGGGGATGGGATGAATTGGGCGATTGGGATTGACATGTATATACTGATGTGTATAAAATTGATGACTAATAAGAACCTGCTGTATAAAAATATAAATTAAAAAATAAAAATAAATTAAAAAAATAAAAAATAAAAATTACATTGCTTCAAAGCACCACACTGCTCATAAGCACTCATCTGAATCTTTTATTTATGTAAGTATGTTGAAGATTATCCCAAGAGGATAAAATATTCAGGTTTTTTTGTGTTTTTCTTTCACCTTGATCAATATTTACCTTGGAAATGTTGGACAACTTGGGGCCATCCAGTTAATTATTTTTTTTCATGTTTCACTAAATCCTGTTCTATAAATGTTTCTTTCCTTTTCTTTCTCCCATGTAAATAACCCTTCTACTGTCAAGTTATTTCCCAACAGATCTATATTCAGAATTTCATAGTATGTAGGTTTTAAATAATATCCTGATTTTTAACTCTTTGATTATAAGGCCTAAAACCAATCATGGACTAGCAACATTTTCTTCCTCAAAAAAAGCATTGATCAATGTTCCAATGTAAAGTTCTAATTACCTATTTCAATCTTTGAAAAAGATGATATTTGATTCCAGAATATTCAGAATATGAGAGAAAATGATTAAAGCTATATCAGGGCCTATGTGTATGAATTATACCAAATTCTTCTAATATTTTGTCACCACAGATGTGTTTGGACATTTTCAAAAGAATTTAGGAGATTGAGGTGATAGCCAGGTATAAAAGAGTAAGATTCTGGAATAGAAAAAACTGTTGGAGAAGCTTCTTTCTAAAGCATTCTTTGATGTTTTCCCAAAGTAAACTGCATAAGTTTAGTAGGAAATATATATATACATACTAAAATTGTCATTAGGTTATTTTAACTTGGTTAATTGTAAATGGCATATTTTTGATGCACATGAGTATTTAAGAATACTGCCACTTGGTTGCCTTTGTTTAGAATAAAAAGAGCGACAGAAATAGAAGTGTGTTTTGCTACAAGGATAGACCAGATATTTAAATAGTCACATGGGCTTTCTGCTGTACCGAGGAAGTCCACTTTGTGTGATGGACTCTAATTAGTGCAGCTACCTCATTGAGGCACCCAAAGCCAAGTACATGATTGAGAGCAAATACAGACACTGCTAATCATACACATTTAGAATTTGTTTTAGTGTCCTTTAAATGATACAATTATAACACTATACCTTTCCATCCCCAAAACCTGCAGTGAGGAACTTTTGTCAAAAGGATTTCTAAATTGACTGTAAAAGTCAAGTTTGGCTTAACCAATTTTTCATCAATATATGTATAGTTTTAAAAATAATTTCTAATATGTATTCATTAGGGCAACTATAATCTCTTACAGGACTGAATTGTATGCTTGACTTTCTTACCTAAATTTTTAGTTCAAGTTCACCTTTCATTCTGGTAGAATTTATCTAACTGCTCAGCCACCCCTGACAGTTGAAAGGAATTGTGTGCTGGAGCTAACTCCTTAAGAATTATAAGTTCAAATGAAAGAAGGCTTCCAATCAGCAAAGACAGAGCTTGGAGAACACAAACCAAGTAGAGAAGGCAGGATTCTTTCCCTTATGGATTTATACCAGTTCTTTGCATTAGCACTAGATATTCCTTGGTGAGTTGTTTGGTTGGTTGGTTTCTAAGCTGATCTACAGCTTAGAAATATATTAAGTACATTCAATATTGAATAGCTTGACAAATGACAGCCAGCATGGGTTTTCCCTTTTCTTGAGTCTTCTCCACAGTAAAAGCAAATGTGAACTGTGTTCCTAACAAAGGGAGGTAGGAAATGAGGGAGAAAAAAGCCCCTAAAAAATGGTGATCAAAAAAATAGAGGCAAGATCTCGTGTGGTCTCATTCATTTGCTATCTCTTCCTCCCAGTTCTCTGACCTATTTTGCTAGTAATGATTGGTTTTTTACACCTGGAGATCACAAAACCCTGGTGTGAGGTCCAGCCTGCGGAGTTATGTGTGAGTATCCGAGCTGCTCATTCATCAGGAGCTGAAGTTTTCCCTAGCTTAGTCAACTCTTGTCTCACCAATGAGGTGGCAGTTTTCAAGGGCCAGTAATAAGAGATGTATATTTTCACTATGCTTCACATAGATAAAGACAGAAGTCAGACACATACTATATTAAAATATCAGAAGAGTGCTGAGGTGCCAGTAACCAGAAAGTTCCTTTTTAACTTGGAAGCTAGTGTATGTTTCATACCAAAAAATTCCTCCAGTTCCTTGAAGTACCTTCAGTGAATTACCAGTGTATTAGCCTTGCTACCTCTTGGTAAGCATCCATCTGTCACAACAAATCCATACACTTCTTTACAGCCCTACAATCTGCATTTGGAAGAAGAGAGTCAGCTCTTCCAGAAGGATGGAAGAAACCTTTTACTAAAACCTGAGGAGGTTTTAGTAATAACAGTAACCTGATATTTTGAAACTCTAAGGTCCTGATTTTCAGCCTTCCACCTAACAGTAAAATTAAAGCTAGCCCCCAGTAATAAACTGATATTTCTTTAATCATATTATATAGATTGTGAGTGATTCAAAATCAGAAACCAGGTCTTGTTAATAGTGTGTCCACACACTAACATCACTGTTTAACACATAGTAGGTCTGTAATAATTATTGTTGAATTGAACTGAGTTTGCTCACACTCAGCACCAAAAATGATTTTTCAACTTGGATAATTTAGTGTACCTTTGCATTCTGTGGTTGCACTTCATTTAGCCAGCAGAATTTTATTTAGGAGACAGAGAATAAATTATACTGAAACTTTCTTTCAAGTGGAATTGAATTTACTTCACAAAATCATCATTTTTTAATCTGAGCATTCTACAAAGGGTGACCCTAATGAGAAGGAAAAAACACCACAGCATCCTTGAATATAGATCAAAAACTCAAGTCATCCATTGAAACAGGACCCTGTAGAGATTGGTGCTGTGATTGGAGATTACTATAATATTACCTTTCTTAGAAAGTAGGAAATCTAATTACCTTCGTTTCTCACATTTGAGCCATACTACAAATGAGTTGTGTCCAGGTACAGAAAAAACAACAATATTTTATTTATAATCTTATTTTTAGCTTTTGATCTACAAATTCGGGTTCTAGATTTGTTTAAAAGATCATGGGTTTTATAGATGCTCATATGTAAATTAATCTATTGTTTGCTTACTTTTTGTTTTCCATTGTATGGCCCTCCTCATAAATACAGAACAGGTCATTACATGAAAAATATAAGATCTTGCATTTTTTCCTTGTTCTCTCTTAAAAATCTATTTCTAATATTGCATTCCCCATTGGACTACTTCATAAGGGCATGAGAGGGGGAAAAGAAAAGACAGAGGAAAAAAAAGAAAGACAAAAGAGACTGGATCTCACCACTAGAATTCACCATAAAAATCTCAAAGTGTAACAGAATTCTTACAAAATTTCCTAGACCAGTTCTTTAGGGAATTGAGATCTCCTATGAAAAATATGGCGATTGGGAAAGGCAGGGACAAGATGTGGGAAAATAGTAAATAAGTGCAGCAAAAACAGGTTCTGAGGAATACACATAATTTTGTCTGCTTTAGATCACAATAGAATTTTTAATAAATAAATTTCTTTTCTTTTTTGTTTTTTTTTTGTAAAGACACTTTTTTGAAACAGTAGATTTAGCCCAGTCATTTGTGTCATTTTTAATAAACTGTCTTTTTTTTTTTGATTGTTTGTTTTTCATAACTGTAATGTTTTAGATTTGAGTCTCTTGGACATTGTCTTTAGAGTTCATTCGGATCAATAACGGTTCATGCACTGAACTGTGTATTGAATTTATTGTGTTAACTGTTGTTGTGTGGTTGAAGGGAGATTTGTAAGAGTTGTAGTGGTTTAGGTGCTCATGCTCAATAGCAGGCATGGGCAGGTGGCTTTCCATGGGTGTGTCTCCTGTAATCTCATCATCCACATTAATGATTTCAACAGTCCTCGTTGGGGCATGATGGTTTTGCCGATGGTGCTGCTTCCTCATCTTGTAGAAAATGACCAGCATCACTGCAGCCATGAGTGTGATGGCCACAAAACAGCCAATGATGATTTTGGTAGTCTTCATGACTTCATCGATTCCTGGGATCCCACTGTTTATATCAGTCACGGGGATGGTGAAAGTTTTTTCTGTTGACCTTGTGCTCTGTGGCGTGAGAGAGGTGGTCACGTTGGTGGTCTCCCAGTCGATCACCGGAGTGGGACCCACATTGTTATCTGTGGTCCTTGCCTCATCCTGAGAAGGTTCCATAGTCTCTACTGTGACGGTTGAAAAGTACGAGAAGGGAGTAGTGTTTGCTGCAGTAACATTCAGGGTGGCCGAAGCAGTGGTATTTCCAACAGAATTACTCACCATACATGTGTACATGCCTGTATCTTGCACAGTTACATTCGTGAAGTTTAACGTCCCATCGCTGAGCACGGCTATCCGCACTTTGTACGCCCCATGTGTCATGACTGTTCCGTTTGGAGTAATCCAAGATACAGAAGTCAGGGACGTGGAGGCCCGACATTTCAGCTCAGCTGCCATGCCTTCAGTGACATTGAGGTCTGCTGGGGGCTCCACAATGACAGGAGCATAGCATGTGAAATAATTCTGGTCAAGCTCCCCAATGTACCTCCCTTTCAGATTGGGAGGCGTGTTACACCGGGCACAGCAAGCTGTGTTGGAGGGGGCCATGTCTTTTATCCACCAGCTGAGCCACAGTATGTCACAGTTACAGTTCCAGGGGTTGTGATGTAAGTGTATCCGTTCTAGATGATGCAAGGGTGTGAAGAGGTCATGAGGCAGTAATGTTAGATTGTTGTGTGCCAGGTTGATCTCCACCAGTGACTGAAGGTTATCAAAGGCATTCCGTTCAATCACTTGAATCTGGGACTGTATCATCCACAGTTTTTGAAGGTGCATCAACCCCTGGAAAGAGCCAGGCCTGATGGCAGACAGATGATTCCCAGAAAGATCCAGCTCATCTAGTTTTATGAGCGGCGTGAGGTTAGGGATTTCTCGGAGGTTGCACATGGCAAGGTTCAAATACCTCAAGTTGGACAGACCTTCAAAGGCACCTTCTGAGATATACGAAAGCCTTTTTAATTCCCCTAAGTCTAGTCGGCGCAAAGAAGGGATTCTGTTAAAAGCATAAGAAGGGATGCTTTCGATGGGGTTGTTTCGCAACCAGAGCTCCTTCAGTTTAGACAAATATACAAAAGCTCCATTTGGGATGGTCGTAAGACGATTGTCAAAGAGTTCCAGGGTGTTGAGGTTTGCCAGACCATTGAAGGCCCCAATTTCAATTGTTCTGATATGATTCCTACTCAACTGTAGGATTTCCAGGTGCCTCAAGTGTTTGAAGCTATTCACTTTGATGATCTGGATTTGGTTCTCATGGAGGTTCAGCAGCCGGGTGTTGGTGGAGATGCCATCTGGAACCTCACGTAGGTTTTTCCGAACGCAAATCACCTTGCTGAACTGGTTGCTGCAGGAGCAGACGGAAGGGCAGGTTTGAGCCCGCACCAGACCAGCCACCACAAGAAGTTGAAGAGCCAGCAGCACCACAAGCAGGGGGTCAAATAAGGCCCTGTTAAACCTAGGACCTATCATTATCTGCTGTGGATGTAAGGTCATCTTGTTCAACATTCATAATTTATCTGGTGTTGGTCCTTCTGGAGTTCTAATAATCTGCAATACAATGAGAGCAAAAAAGAGTATTAGATCTCCTCCAGATGTCTTTCTGGAGTCACTGTATGTAGTGTCATTTATTAAGTGATCTGGCTCATATTTATAGAGAAGTGTTTTTGTACTTTGAGTCAGCAGCCATCCACAGCCAATATTCCATCAGATGTGCAATCACAGAGCAATGGAAGAATGAGGTAGAGGGCCTTACTGTAGTGTTTACCAACCAAGTCTGAGCTGAATGCATGAGGACATATGAAATGTACCCCACAATTAGGCTCAATGTCCATACCAGATTGGAAAAGTTCAGAAAATAAAATTGGGGTAGGGGCTATACCAATAAACTAAAAATTCCCTCGCAAAATTATTAATACCTGGCATTTTATTGAGGATTAGTCTATGTGCCAGGCACCACAGGCTATGGAGTTCACAAACAATCCTATCCAAGAATGGCTACATAACTTGCAGGGCTCAAGGCAAAATGAAAACGTGGGATGTCTTGTTAAAAATTAGTAAGAATTTCAAATCAGTTACAGTAGGGCATGAAGCCAAGCATGGGCCCTTCTGAGTATGGGGCCCTTTGTAATTACACAGGCTGCATGCCCTGATCCTTTCTTATCCTTGCAGCATTCCTCTGAGGAAGGAACTCCATTTTCAAGATGAAGAAATTTAATAGTAGAGGAAGTAACATGCATGCAGTCACATGGTTAGTAAGTACAGAACCAGGGCTTAGACGGTCAGCTCCTCAGTCCAGGAGAATATGATCTCAAGAACTCCATGAAAAAGTTTCTGCAAGAATGATGGCAAAAGCAAAATATTTTTCACAATTTATTTTGTTAAAATACCTTTCCTTTGGGGGTGACCTGAGCTGTAAACACTGGCAACTTATCATATAGTTTCTGTGAAAATACACTGAAATAATGACATGCACAAATATACATAAATTTCTAGAGATGTTCATATACAAAAACTCATGACAACAGAGCCAACTGCTACCCATAGGTAGATATACCACAAATTAAATCACACCCCATGAGACATAATGTTTACGCACAGAAAAAAATCTTAGTATAACTGTATTATATATGTATTATGTCCCTACTCTTACTGATTTTAAGTAGATTTCTGGGAAGGAAATAAAACAACTCACTTCCTGCAACTCTTCTGGCACAAAGAGGAATTCCAAAGCTTGTGTTACCCAGTATAAACCCTACTCAACTGGCTTATCATGGATTGGGCACCTGTGTAATGACTTCTCCCAAATTTCTCATCTCAATAAACAGTGCCTCTTCTGTGAATCTCCTGGGAAGAAAAAAAAGTGTGGAGGCTCACCATATCCAATTCAAAAAGGCACTAAGACAACAATTTAGTATTTATTATGTGTCACCTTGGGCAGGTTACTTATCCTCTCCATGGCTCAATCTTACTTGCAAAATGGGAATGACATAATTACATAACCCTTAGTGTTACTGTCAGAATAAAATTAGTTAATGTTCATAAGGGCTTAGAATAATGCCTTCCATATGGGAAGAACTCAATAATATTAGATATTATTATTATTACTACTACTGTATTGTTGTTTCCCTTAGCCAGACATTTTGCTAAGTATTGAGCATACAAAGGTGAAGAATATAATCCTCATCCTTGAGGGAATTATAATTCAGAAGGTAAGACAGATAGGCAAACAGATGAAACAAAATAATGTATGTTCATTGCTCTGAGGCCAAGCCACATTGGTAGGAGGGAGCTGAAGTCAGAGTAACTCAATCTGTGCTGGTAAATCAGGAGATTGTCAAAGAGGAGGGTCACCTGATCTAGATTTCGTAAAAGAAATTGATAAAGAAAAGAAAGAAGAGCAGAGGGACCAGACTGAGCTAAGACAAGGAAACACAAAGGATGCTAGTACAACCAAAGCACCATAAAAATTCCTCTGTGGTGGGAGAACGGAAAGCCTGGGGAAGAGAATGGGAAAGAAGCTGGGATGAGATCGGGTCCAGACTGAAGAGTTGGTTACACCAAACTTAAGAGTCCCCGTTTTATCCTACAGGCGACATATTCTGTTTATACAAAGAAATGCTATCATCAGCTTTGTTTTTAAGAATGATAATGTTAGATTAACAGGGAGACAGAAAAGTTTTGGAAGAAACCAGCAGCAAGGAGAAAAATTAGGAAGATCCTCCAGCTGCTCCAAGTGAGCCTTAGAGAAAAGTCAATTCCAGAGACAAGTGGAGTTCTTTGGTCATCTCTTGCATACCTACCATTCAAGGTCTTGAGGAGAGAAGGGCCGTCTGTCTCCTCTTTAGGAGTATAACCCTTCTACCAGTGGTGAGATTCTCAACGTTAATTAGCATTTGTAAATAACTACATCTTCATAGAGTACACAAGACAGAGAAGAGGCTCTTTTCCTATAAAAAGAGATTCTTCACTCAGTAAATGTATCTGCCATTAGCAGCCCTTCAATATACACCCACATTCACAGAACTGCAGAAAAGGACCTGAATCTCAAGAAGGTGACGTTTAAAGTCATAGATGCTTTCTGGCTTCAGAGGCTTGTTTTGGTCTCCTTCCCTATGGCAGCAAAGAAATTTGACCACTGGGTGCTGAGTTGTTACTCTTTCTTCCAGCCTTCTGTGGCAAACTGACTTGCTGCCTTTCTCCGGGCTCCTGCAGCTCTAGGTTGACTTTTCACACCATTCAGTACTATGATCATTTGTCCCTGGGTCTGTTTCCTGCACTACCTTTTTTTTTTTTTTTTTTTTTTTTTTTTTTTTTTTTTTTTTTTTTTTGCGGTACGCGGGCCTCTCACTGTTGCGGAGCACAGGCTCCGGACGCGCAGGCCCAGCGGCCACGGCCCACGGGCCCAGCCGCTCCGCGGCACGCGGGATCCTCCCGGACCGGGGCACGAACCCGCGCCCCCTGAATCGGCAGGCAGACTCCCAACCACTGCGCCACCAGGGAAGCCCCCTGCACTACCTTTTGAGCTCCCTGAGGACAGTGGCCATGTCTCATGGTCTCTTCTTAGCCTCCTGACAGCACAGTACCTGGCATAGTGGTGTGTACCAATGTATTTAATCATGCCTTTTATTTTCTGTATTTTCTGATGTTTTGATACGGGGCTTTGCTTATCCTGGAGAGACTGCCCCTCCAAGGGCTAGCTAATTCCTAGAGATAGTAAAGGACGGGCTCACAGGCATGCCTTTCATATTCAAGGCAACCATTATGAAGCCAGTACCCCAACCATTTCCTTTATCAGTTTTTACAGGGCTCTTTACACTTGAGCCACTATCCCTCTGCCCTCATCATCCCAGGGCTAGATACCAGGCAACTGGGATAGCTCCTGTGTTCCAGAACCCACTGAAATTATTCATACCACAACAATGTGGCTGGCAGGCTTCTCACCCTGAGTTACATTAGGAGTTTTCCTTCATTGTAAGTTTAAACACAACCTTAAAAACCCTTGTAGATTTCTATTTTAAGTAGAATCTTATTTAAATTGCCAGTGATCATGACCACAGAAAATCTGTCATTCATGTGATTCAGTATTTTCATTGCATATGTTCCCCTTTCCCCAAAACACACTTCTGAAGGTAAGTGGGAATTTTTAAAAAGAAAGAAAGAAAGAAAAAAGAACAGCACATAAAATCTCTAATATATTAATTGATAGACGCTTTTAGGATTGGGGTCATAGGGCCCTACTCCTCCATCCCTCCTCCCACCTCCCACCCCATGACTCTCTCTAGAATCCTAGGGTCTCTGGCAACAGAGGTCAAAATAACTGGTTGACTGGAAATCGCACAAAAGTGAAAAAGATACGTCCTTATTCTGCCATTTGCTACCTTTAACCCTTTAAAATATGAAATAACAAAGGCAGCCATGTCCGGTGGTCAGAGAAAAGGCTCATGAAGACTTTGAATTTATATGCCTGCTTTAACCCCCATGACCCTACAATTGGGAAAGTTACTTCACCTGTCTATAGCTTACTTTCCGCATTTGTAAAAGGGAAACAAGAGTTACTTACTCAAAAGGCTTTTGTTAGCACTGTCACATAAAACAGATAAAGTTACTGGCTCATAATAAGTAATAAATATTTACTACATTTTAAAATAAAAAGTGATGGGAGCTTCTTCCTCTCATATAAGATAGGAATAACACTAATACTTATTATTCAAAGTTGTGGTAAGGATGAACTGGAATGACCAGAAACATACTATCAGTAAATTATCAGAAACATACTATCAGTAAAACATACCGAAATATGATACATTGCTCTTAATTGTAGAGTATGTGTGTCTCCCCGTTTTCAATCCCCGGGTTGTTTTATTTTCTATTTCTTGCTTACTTCAAGGTCTTTTTGCTATTGCAATTAATGAGATTGCCTGTAAATCAGTCATAAGTAACAATTTATGAATTACAGTTGGTTCAAAGCTATTTATAACCTGCCGCAAATAAAGCTTGGTACATGCGCTGAATCGAGTAAACTACTATCAACAAAAGGTTTTCTATTTTAAAATCTGAATTATGTTACTTTCCATCGAAAGCCAGGTTTCAATATCTCTTTCAGAAGATGTTTTTATCACATCAAAAGGAAATCAATTTAAAAGTACACACTTCCATTACGATGTCATCTCATAGCATTTATTTACAAATGGATCTGGGTGGGTTTTGAATTAAACTATAATACTTTTAGCCTTGTCCCAGAGGATATCCTGACTTTTTGTCAACAGACCTTTCTTCTTTCCTTACCTACGCTTCAGGACACAGAAGGAACTGAAGGAGGGAGAGTAGCTAATGGGGATGCTTTATTTAGCACAGTACCATTGCTAAGTCAGCATAGACTGTTGTCTAGACAATGGAACTAGTTTGCAAGCGAGGTGGGAGAAAGATACATTTAGTTAACCACAATCAGCCCTCCCATCTCAACAGACCACATATTCACAATCACATGTATCTGCAACAAACCTCCCTAAACATTGAGAAGCAAAACCCCACATTTAGAAAGGAGACTGAGACCTCCACACCATACCTCACCATCAACATCAAATTGACTTAGCTCTGCCATGGTCTCTATCAGCATCTCTATCCTCTTCTGAAATTCTCCTGCCAAAACAGTTTCATTGTCCTTAGAGAAACTTGCCCAAAGATCTATCAACTCTTTCAGGGAAAGCATTAACAGAAGTCTGTGCTCTAGGATTTTTTGAATCTTCTGCTTCACCTCGGTGTTTTCTCCACTCCTGGATTGTTGTATCATAATTCTTACCTGATCCTCATCAAGTTCCCACATTGAACAATTCTCCTAAAAATCAACATTCCAGTTCTCGATAAATTCTGGCTTAATCTTCACCACTCCACCCATAGACTCTCCTGGACCTCTGTGGGGTGGTGCTTCCCCTTAGTAAGCAAAAAACTCAGCTCTGTCTTACCAACAGTTTGTGTTGGTGACATTTTCAGAATCAACTTTTTAAACAGAACTAAAGATGAGTTATTCACCTAAAATATGCTTGAACTCTAATCTTTCTGTCTGTCTCTCTCTGAATTTGTTGCCAACCCAACACCCTACTCGCATACTCTTTCCCTAGAAAATTTTGTTCAGGAAGATTGACTTTCATTCTAAAAAAAAAATCACAAAACTATATTATCTGCTTTGGGAGAGGCTGGCCCAACCTTGATTAGTTCATAGAATTTGGTTTAAGCTAGTACTAGGCAAACGTTTTCTGTAAAGGGCCAGATAGTAAATAGTTGATGCTTTATAGGTCGTATGGTCTCCAGTAGCAACTACTCTACTCTGCCATTGTAGCTTGAAAGTAGTTCTAGACAAAGGTAAATGAATGTGCATGGCTATGTTCCAGTTAAACTATTTATGGGCGCTGAAATTTGAACTGTATATAATTTTCATATGTCTCAAAATTTTCTTAAAAATTTTTTCAACTATTTAAAAATTCCAAAACATTCTCAGCTCACAGGGCATTCAAAAACAGATGGTGGACTAACCTTTGGACTATAGTTTGCTGAGTTCTTTTCTAAATAAACATTGGTTGTAGCATTCCTATTGCCAGAGACTGATCAGGTCTGGGCACGTGACACAATTTGGCCAATGAGATGTGAGGAGAGGTCAGCTGAGGGGGTTCTGGGATTTTTTTTTTTTTTTTCCCCACTAATATGAAGAAAGACAAGGGGAAGGAGTAGTTCTTTGTTCTGTTTCTGGGTATTGTTGTGGGTATAAGATACGGAGAGTTGCTGCAGCCATCTTGTGGCCAAGACAGGAGGCAGCCTGAGGACAAAGCTGATGTGCTAAGGAAGGAAAACATGGAAAGAGGGGAAGAATTTGCATTTCTGATATTGTGACAAGCAGCTAAATAAATGAATCCTGTAACAGTTTTTCCTCTGTATTTTATTATTATGTGCAATAATCAATTCCTTACAGTATAAACAGTTCATTATTTTTCTGGTTACTTACAGCCAGACCTACCTGATGCTTTCATAGTCATTCTCCTCTCTATCTCTATTTCTCGCTATCTCCCACTTCCCCAAACCAAGAGCAAAGAAAAGGCAAATAATACAGAAAAATTCTGATTTCTTATACCATTATATACCTGAGACCTACCAAAGAGAACAAGGTAAGATGAGGCAAAATGATTTGCTTATAAGAAAGGAGGCGAGGCTCATCCCCACCTTGCTAAGAAGGCTTTCTATTGTAATCATTTCTCTGGATAGCTCTTTAAATTTTAAAGAGTGCTAGAATACACAGGAAAAGGAAAAGCAACAAACTAAATAACATCATTATCAAAGATAGCTCACCCCCCAAATCAAATTTATTTTACAACTATTTCCTAATATAGTTCATTATTTTTTCCCATTCGAAACACAGTTTTGCAAATCTGTTGAGCTTTCCTCCCTCATGCAGGAATATATGGCTCTGCACATTTACAGAGAAAGAAAATTTTTGTAAATACGCCCAGGGCTGACCCTCAAGGCAAATGTAATGGAAGTGATACAAGGCTTAAATGGCTGTAACCTGGGTACTGAACCTGTCAAGTCAACAGGAGGCTCTTTGGCTATATACACTGACCTTGCAATGTTTCTAGAAAAAGTTGGGATTTTTAAAAATTGATTTTTAAGGAAAGGAAAAACCACCTGGATCTGCATTTTCACTTTTCTAGAAGACTTACCTAACTTATAGTAAAGGAATACATGTGTTTAGTGTTTAGAAGTGACAAGATTACAATATCATTAGATAAGAAAAAGCAGTGAGTGGAGAGAAATATGTATTAATGGAAGAAAAAACCATAACAACCCATGTGGCTAACATGTTGCTACGTTCTGGAGAGTATAAGAAGGGATAGAAAAGAGCTAAGGTGACCATGCCTTCTAGAACTTTACAAACTTATTGGAGCTGTAATACAAATGCATAGATACCTATCAAGAATAAAAAGTGTACATATGTGTATCTAGGTACTAATGTAAATCAGTGTATTCGATATTTAAATCCCATAAAACATTTAAATGTCGTAGATAATCAGAAAAATTTTAAGAAGAGGGTTTGGGATTTTATGTAGGTCCTTAAAGGGATATAACCTTGCATTGAGGCAGGTGATGGAGGAAGGCATAGATGACTTATAAAAGAAGAGGAGTAGGAGAGTGAAATAAAAGAAAAATGACTTAATGGAAGCAGAAGACTTACACAGCAGAATTTAGATAGTTAAGTTGGCCCAACTGAGGGGCAGTGAATGTCTGGTAGGAGAGTTTGGATTTGCTTCAATAAAGAAACTTAGGAAGACACTCCAGGCTCTTAAGCAGGAAGGGCATTGGTGAGAGCATTATTTTAGGAAGGCTCCATCCTTGTGCATAAAAGAAATTGGAAAGAGGAGTGGTTGATGGAAAAGGCAGATGACTTCAATAATCGACACCCCTAGCATTACTTTAGAACAGAATGGAACTGATCTTCAGTCTGATTATCTGACTACTCAGACATGTATAGCTTCAAATTAGTCATCCCTAGTTGAAATCCTGTAGAGCATGAAATGCCAGTGAAGGCAAAATTAGCTTCTGTATGTAGTCTCATTAAAAAATACTGGTTTACACAGAGGGAGCAGGGTATCACTTTTGAAACTCTGATGCACAAGTAAGGAAAGATGCATTTTTGATCTCTAATGCTGCTCATGTCCACATTGTAAATTATACAAAAAGGACTATGAAACACACATTCAGTTTTGGTTTCTTGAGGACATACTGTACTTTCCAACTTGAAACAATGTTGAAGCATAGAAAGACACCCAATCTATATCAGCAAAACCTAGTGGAACAAAAACCAGATTTAGAGTAAAATGAGGTGAGTTAGAAGGTTGGCCAAGTATTCTTTGGCATAACCATTCTTTGGTAAATTAGCTTTCTCTGAACTGCACCTTCCTAAGTGGGAGTGATGATAACATTAATAGACATTGAGAGAATTATATGAATTAAATGGTGTACCATATACTGAAAGAAAATCCCCAAACCTGCCCTGCACCTTCGTAAATGCCATTATCACACATCCAATTGCTCAAGGCAAAAATGTAAGGATCTTCCTCGACTTTTCTTTTTATTTACATTCAGCACAACCCTATTCATTAAAATACTGACTTTACTATTAAAATATAAATGGATCTATCTACTTTTCCTCATTGTCCCTTTCTAGCCAAATCATCTTCATTTCTAACTTGGACCACTGAAATACCCTCTTACCAGTTTCTTTACTTTTGCAATTGCTTCACCACAATTAATTCTTCATACAGCATCTAGAATGAAGTTTACAAATATAAATATGTTCATGTCATTCTTCAGCTGAAAATGCTCCTATTGACTTCATACCCTTTTAGAGCAAAATGTAAACTGTTTTGGCCTCCAACATATGATTATCTGATAGTTGCCTAATCTCTCTTATCTTTCAACTTCTCTTCATTTTGCCTTCTGTCTTCAACCATATTGAATTTTCTTTGTTCCTCAAATGCTCCAAGCCTTTTCCTTCCTCAGGACCTTTGCACTAAGGTTCCCTCTGCCTGCAACACCTGTCCTTTGGTTTTTGCATGTTGATATTCCTTTCATTCAAGACTCCCTTTAAATTTTACTTTCTCAGAAAATTCTTTCCTGATCACCCAGCCTAAAGCAGACCCTCCGTCACCATCAATCAGATTACCATTTTAACTGTCATCAGAGTACTTCTAATTTAATATTTTCCTCATATATTTCAATGTTTATTTTCTTACTGCCTGTCTCACCTGAGTGGAATGTTAAGTTCCTTGGAGGAGCGTCTTATCTACTCTAGTGATATTCTTCCAGAAAAATACTCATCAAACATTTGTTAAATGCATGAATGAATGCATGAGTGTTCAAGCAGATGGAAGCAGTTTGTAGATAATTAAGGCTATATGCTCACTGAGGACGTAAATAATATCATATTTACTAATTGATCCTTAGCATCTAGTAGAGTCCAACTCACATAATAGAAATTTCATTAATTTCTGGAATGATTCTTGTCCAGTTTTTAGTTATTTTCATAGAAGTCTTCCTACAGAGAAAAGGTGGAGAGAACAAAGCAATATAAAGTTCATTTCATTGTCTTCTTGCTCTCTTTGTTTATTTTTACTTTTTAAATTTTCTTTATTTTTTTGGGAAGGAAAATCCTTCCTTATTTCTTTCTCTTTATCTATTCTTGTCAATAGCAGCCCTGTTTTAAGTTTGGCCAGACAATGCCCTCTACTGTATGTGCCTAAAATAACACGATTGCCTTGAAAATTACAAGTAGATGATGCATTAAGTTGTTTCCATGATTTGCTTCACATGATACCCACATGTACTGCAGAACTAAGGAGGCTTGACTCAGCTTTTGGGTCCCTCCATTAGGTCAGACCACTTAGAGCAGAGAACAAGAATTCTTATAGACCGAAAGTCAAATCATCCTCAAATTTTCTTTAAAATGGAAGAGTCTCTTGATCATCACATTTCTGCTTCTAGAACACATTTGAACCATTAATTAGAAAATCCTTGGGTGAAAAATGTCTAATTCTTCCATCACAATCGAAAAGAACAGCATGGATTAGGCAAGGTATTGGGGTAGGCGGTGGCAGCTCCAACTTTGTCTTAGCTACAGAAAGTCAAATCTACTTCGTGTTAGGAAAGCAGACCTAGAAATATAGCTAAAGACTTGGCAAGGCTAAAAATAAAATTAATTTGTTTTTTCCCTGCTTGTTTAGCCTCACATGATGCAGGAGAGATAAGCATACCTGGTACATAGTTTTGGCTGTTTATGAATTCTTTTGATCATGTTCACTTGCTGTGCTTGATTATTTATGAAGAAATGAAATATAGTTGACTACATGTTTCTGGAACTAAAGGGTGGGATTTGAGGTGCTCAGGGCTATGTTTGCATTTTTATGATAGTTGCTTGCTGTGTTGGTTTAGTGAAATGCATAGCCAAGGAAAAAAGCTTAAAACCTCAAGTGACATATACTATTTGATATTTCACTCTTCAGGAAACGAAATCAGACAGTACCAATGATCGGAAATGTGCCTGTTTGTAACAATACCTGCATTCTCGTCTGCACTAATATTTTTAAGGCTGGAGCCCTCCCAATGCATTAAAACTTCACTTCTCTCCCTTTCCTTTTTGTTCTTTCTTTTTTCTTGGATTCAAGGTCCACCAAATGATTAATGTATGCATTTCCTTACCTCCAAAATTGGTGTTTTCTTTTTATACTATTCCTGAGGGAGATTTGCACAGTAACACTTTACACACTTTGTGTAACAACACACAGGAACCTAGACAATAACTGTCCAAGAAAACATAACCCAACAATGGTTTCCCAGTGCTTACAGAATAAAGCCTAAATCTCTTGCATCCTCTACCCACTAGATGCCAGTAACACCCCCAACTGTGACAATCTACAGTGTCTCCAGATATTGCCAATGTCCCCTGGGAGGCAAATTTGCCCTCTTGAAAACTACTGCCTTAGTGCGATACGTAAGACACTCCCCGAGGCTGAGCCATACTGCTTTCCCAGTCTTATCTCCCACTGTTCTCCATAGTACAGTCTCGGCTGCAGTCTGTTTCTGATTCTAAAAATATACTCCCTACTTTTCCTCTTCAAAGGCTTACTCCTGTTTTTCCCATGCCCTGGGATGTCCTACCCTGATTTTTCTTTCAAAATTGTACCCAAATTCAGAGACAATGTTACAATGACCATTTCTACTAGATTTTCTTTGGTTTTACTGGCCAGTATTAATTTATCCTTCCCCTAAGGATCTGTAATGTCAAGATTACAGCATTTATCAAATCTGTGTTTGAATGCAAATGTTTGGGAATGCATTCAATCTAGTTAATCATAAGCTTCTTAAAGACAGGAACTGGATGATGTCTAGGCACTCAGTAAATATTTGCTGAGTTGCAGTACTGAAAAGTAGTTCACATTTCAATTCATAGTCAGGAGTCAGGTTGATTAGCTAAGTTTATCAAGGTCTAGTGATAAGACCCATATGTAAACCAAAACAATAAAAATAGTACACAATTTAGTATATATGGTAAAGAGGGGTCTCAACAATAACTTCTTGCCCTCTCAACCCCCAAAAAAAACTTATAAATAAATTAACATTGAGAAGAAGTAGATTATGAAAAATCAGCATGAAAATGGGTGATTAAAAACAATAGATTAGGGTAAAAATCTATGCTTACCAGCAATAAACTGTATCCTAAATATGATGTTACAGTACCTGGCACATGGTATATACTAAATATCTGTGTATTAAATGAGAGGGAGGGAGAGAGAAAGAGAGAGAAAGAAGGAAGGAGAGAGGAAAGAAGAAGGAAGGAAGGAAGGAAGAATAAATGTGCTCAAGAAAAGGTTGGTTGGTATAGATTACCAACTACTTACATAACTAAGTGAACACTAATGGAATGTAGAGACTTTTTAAAAATCAAAGATTCAAATATGTAGAGTACTTGTCTGTAAAACTGCCTATAGGTTGGATAATTTGATTTATATACTCTATTACTGTGAGGATACACGAGTTAATACATAAAGAAGGATTTAGAACAGTGCCTGGTACACAGTCAATACTGTATGAATGCTTGTTGCTGTTTTTCTTGTTATTTGTCTAGTCCTGGTGACAGTTGAAATCCAATTGTGGAGAATGATTGATGCATCAGACTATTATAATCTGATGTTAAAGCAATTTGAATCATACAATCACATTTTCTTAGTTTGATTTCTTACCAGCCACCTTATTTAATTATAATTTGCTTTTCCATGAAAATTCATAGTTCAATCCTTGGGTTCCTAAGACATTCATGAATGGATTTCAAATCATTTGTAAATCTTTTGAAATCACATGCACATTTTCGTATAAATGTGATTGTGTATTTTTATAAGAAGATTATTCACTGGTTTTGTCACCACATATTCAAAGAGATTTATGATTCCAAAAAAGTTTAAATTTCACACAAAAAGATTTGACAGACTAAAGTATTTGAAGGATTTGTTATAGTTCTAGCTGTAGTTTAGCAAATTGGCATTCTGTTCTATATTCTATATTTCGTATGTGTTTAGTAAGTGTGACTACACCCTTCTCATGATGAGCTACCAAAATCAAATTTCTGAGATTAGAAAACTAAGGACTAGACCCAGGTCTTGAATAAATTCTTCCAGACAAATGTACATTGGGAAAACTCTTGGAATGCAGTCTTCTTTTTTGATGATGAGCCTTGTCACACACCTTAAACTTGGTACTCAGTGAAAATTTGTCCCTCCATGTCATTACTTTAAGGAATTTTTGTCAGTGTAAGAATCAGAATGCTGCACGATGCAATGGGATCCAGAGCTTCTTCCACAGAAAGGAAACGGGAACTTCTCTGATCCAGAACTTTCCTTCATTTTGCCATAGTTTATTCCTCAAAGGAGAATACACGGAGATAGTGTAGGTGAATTGCTGTGTTTATCTATCTCTTAGAATATTTTGGGTAATCGTGACAGATGCCAAAGGAAAAAATATCATGCTTATTATTATTAGTGAAAGTCAGCTACATAACAAGAATGAGAAAAAATAATATTCCATTAAAACAAATACAACCAAGCCCCAATAAGAATACCCTACTGCCAAAAAAAAATCATGTTAAATAAGGTTGACTTGCAAAAACTAGACACATGTTTTAGCCTCTCAAGATGCACAACACGATGTTTTTCTCTAGACTTTCAGTTTGAAAAAGGGAATAAAAGGAAAACAAATAAAAGAGGGAGAACATTTCCAATTATACTCAGTCAAAATATGAAAATTTATTTTTCTCCTCATGACATTCTCCTGTTGGTCCACGGAGGCTAATATTTATTCTTTTGTCTTTCTACATGTGTTTGTACATTAACATTAATATTTACATATATTTTCTGTCCAGGTTAATGAAAGGGCAAGTAACTAAAGAGGCTTTTGAAAATCTAACAGGTCCATCTTAAACATAAGTCCTTGGCAAGGTAGGGAGGGAAGGATTTGATATCCAAAAGTTGTTAATACAGTTAATGACCTTGCTTCCCATGCTTCCTTTGGATTGATGACTAGCTGGGAAGAGTTGATAGCCATTAACCCGCAACTGCTCATGAATCCTTAGGAAATGCCCTGTGCTAAGGTGATCATTGCCTTTATAGGTTGAAAACAAACAAACCAACAATAGCATCCAAAAGGCATATGGATTTTTGTAATTAATTGTAATGCAATTTAAATTGACATGCAGATTTGTTTATTAATTTATTTATTTATTCTGAAAAGAATAAATATCACATATACAAAGCCATTCAGATTTTTAAATCACCTTCTAATATTTCACCAAGTACTTTCTTCGCTATTATTAAACAGTGCAAAGCCTTAATTTCCTAGACTGTGGTCTCACACACACACACACACACACACACACACACACACACACACACACATATACACACACAAACATATATGTATGTATATATATATGTAAAAATATCTGGGATTCATTTCATAGTAGGATGCTGGGAAAAAGAATCTCTAATGTAATTTTAGCTCTAGCTCTAATAATATATGATTCTAAGTATGCTCACCAGCACTGTGTGAACTTTACCTCTGAGGGAACTATTTCCACTCTGTAACTGCCTGTCACTGACCATTTGAAACACTGTGCTAAGACATCCCTAACATAAACAACAGTCAAGAACCAATGCCGGTGTGTATCCTGAGCGTGCATGTGATTGTGTGGATAATTACAAGGAGGCTGGTGTTCAGAGGGAACCAATAAGGTTTAAACAGTCAGTGAAGGTTATGCAGACATGAGATTTAGTAGGATATGTGCATTTGGATAAGCAAAAGGTCTGGCATTCCAAGAGAGAGAAAAACATAGGCATTTATTCCTTCAGTGATATTTGCTGAGTGTTTACTGAGTGTCAAGCAGGGTCCTCAATTCCTGACACTTAGGGCCAAGTTCTCCCATCAAGAATCTTAAAGTTTAGTGTGATTCTTAAGTGAATAAACAAGGAACTATAACACAGCAGAAAGTGCTAGGGAAGAATACACAGTGTGGTTTAGGAGCAGGTAATAGGAAACACATACTAGCAGAGAGAGAGAGAGGGAGAGAGAGGGAGACAGAAAGAGAGGGAGAAAGAAAGAGAGAGGGGGAGGGGGAGAAGGGGTGGAGAGAGAGAGGGGGGACAGAGGGGGAGAGAGAGAGAGAGAGAGAGAGGGAAGGGAGAGGGAGAGGGGGAGAGAGAGGGAGGGAGAGAGGGGGGGAGATAGGGAGAGACAGAGGGAAGGGAGAGGGACAGGGGGAGAGAGAGGGAGGGAGAGAGGGAAGGGAGAGAGAGAGAGAAGGGGAGAAGGGGAGAGGGAGAGAGAGAGGGGGGAGAGAGAGAGGGGGACAGAGAGGGAGAGAGAGAGAGGGAGAGAGAGAGAGAGAGAGGAAAGAGTTTATTGGAAACAGGCATGTGGTAGGTGGGAAATGTATGGCAGTGAATATGAGCACAGGGCAAAGAGATGCACGACCTGATTTCCACTAGGAATATATACTGAAAACCAGTGGGATAAGGTAGGATAAGTAAAATAGCACCAGACTATGAAAAATAGACCAAAGAAATGGAAATTCTATATTGATTCCTGGGATGGGTTGTGGGGACTTGATTTTTCTCCTTTTGTTGGAAGGGAAAAGGACAGTGAGAAGAGTATTTGAGGAAAAGCAAATTTGCAATAATATGGGGTACGGATAGGAAAGAGGGCACTCTGAGACCTGAAGGTCAACTACAAAATTATTTCAATAATTGAGGTTTGAGAAAATGAAGGTCTGGGCTAAGCTCTGCTTTTTAGCTACAATACAGCTTGACACGATAGCATGATTTCCTATCTCTGGTCTGCAATTCTTAACTTGGTGAGACTCCCTTTCCATTTCACCAACTCCCCTGATTCCTGACCCCTCATTGGCTGCTTTCTCTTCTGTATAGTTTGGACTATGGAAAACATCAGAGCAAGTCCTATACATCTGGTCCTGGCTCCTACTGAAGATCTCGGGGCCACCGCCTTCCAGTTTTCAGCATGATTTAAGAGTTTAATAAATTCACCCAAATGACCCAGAAAAACCTGATAAGGAAACTCTTTGAGTCTGTGTTTATGAGTTCTGAGCAAGGGAAGGAAACAGAGTAGACTCTTTCTCTGATTTCCAGGCAATGTCATTTAATCGGAATGCAGATAGCAGGGATGGCCTCCTAATTGGACCTGGAACTGGTTTCAAGTAACCTCAACACTGTTAACATTGCATAATGAGGAAACCTTGCAGATGACATGTCAGATAATGGAAATGACTGTAATCAGCGATTTCTTTGTTTCCCCCTAATGACCACAAAAGGGGGAATTATATGGCAAATGCAGACATTTGGAAATGGGATTCTTATTTATTTACTTGAGGCAGTCCTTATTTTGCACCGTGCTTGTTAACCAGAGGTCATGCATATCGAAACCAAGTCCTCTTTTTTGCACAGTTCTTTTACAACTGATTTGCTCTCAGTTACCATGGAACCTTGCAAAATGAGGACTTGTTTCCAACATGCACAAGCTTCCGTTAACACAGTACTGCACAAAGCCAAAACTCCCTGTATTCAGTTGCCTACAATGCATCATTTCCAAAAATATACCATGAAAAAAACTCAGGAATATACATGAAAAGCAATAAAGAACGGGATCCCCTATGGTGTCTCCATGGGATAAGAAAGTAGGGAAGCCTCCCTGTTTAAGCTATTACTTAACGACTTGTTTTTGGTTTAGATAATGAAAATTGCTTCTCAGTTATTTCTCCCACCATCTTCCTTTGTTCTCTAAAGAACGCATTTTAGAAAGAATAGTCCAACTGAAAAAACACAGGGCTGACAGTCATATTCCAATATAGATATTACAGATGCAGGGTGACACCTGATACAAGCCACTTAAACTTTCTGCGCCCTCTGTAAAGTGAAGACAGAATATGTGCTCTTACTATGCCAAAGGAATACTGGAAAGATAAAGTTGATTCAAAAATAAGTATGATCAAGAGTAAAGTCCACAAATGAGGGCAATTATGATACGGTTGTCACTCTCACACTTCCCAGTCCCATCTTTTAAGTGTAGCTGCCACATGAGCAGAAGCAGAAGGTGGGTGGAGATGTAGGCCAGACTCTAAGATCAGTAGTTGGCAAACAACTGCCCACAGGCAAAATTTGGCCCAGCATTTGTTTTTGTCAATAAAGTTTTGTCAGAACACTACCACACCCATTTGTGTCTGTATTTCCTATGGCTGCTTTCATATTAATGTGCCAAATTGTACAGGGGTGCTAAACTATATGGCTTGCAAAGCCAAAATACTTACTCTTTGGCCCCTTATAGAAAAACTTTGTTGACCCTCTTCCAGAGCACGTGGAGAGATTCTTTTTCTCACCCACTCTCCTCAATCCCAAAGCTACCAGGATGCTCTATCAGGACATGAAAGAAAAATATTAAAATTTCTATTTGTAATTCACTTTCATCTAAGAAATAAGAGATTAAGTTCCGCTAATTTGGCAACAGTGCCATGTGTCCTGTAACATACATGGGAATCTTGAGCAGGAGAGGGTGTTCCACAACACAGAGGGGTTTTCTGTTGTGCCATTACTTGTCCTTATGGTTTCAGCACACTGTGATCTACTACTATCTCTGTGTGTCTAGCTCAGTGACTTCAGGGATTATTTTATTTAGTTTTAACTAAACTAACACTCACAAAATGGAGAAAGGGACTTAAAGGGATTCTTCCAAAGACAACACAGAACGAATATTCTAGTCATAAAACAAGCATAAGCACACAACAAATAAAAACGGCAGAGCTCCTGGTATGAGCTCTCTGAAGCCATACAATGATTAGATATCAAAGAAATATTTGTTCTGTTTAGTCTTGAATACATGCGAGTGCATGTGGACATGTGTGTGGGGAAGGGAGAGTAAAGATCGCTCTCTCCAGCAATCCTGTCCCATCACACTCTTGTCCTAGCTGTATACGCGCTTCTGAACTCACTAGGTACCCACCAGCAGCTCTGACTGATACCTGGCTTCTTTTGCATTTTTCTACTCACGCCCTTTTTTCTAACCAGCAACACTGAAGCACATTGCTGTGCAAAATCAATTCCTCATCTGTGCCTGGGACTCAGGATTATATTTCTGCATGCCCCTTCAGATCCTGGGAGAATGACCTTAAAACAGTCTGCAGACTTTGCAGTTACCCTTACTTTTCTTCCTCCTTCCCTGCTAAAGTGCTCCTCCTCTCACCATTTATTAGATGGAGAGTTAGAATTAGCTGGGTTTAGGCTTTAAAACTCCTGAACATGGGACCCAAATTAAGAAGAATAGACTTTGAGAGTTTTAATTATAAAAAGAACCCTAGGGAACTAGGTAAAAACTCCATTTCCTCATTCACTATACGGAGATCTTGTAAATAACAACTCTGAATCTCATTTCTCTCAACCTATAAAATGGATGTGATATTATCTGTCTTTCCTTATTGTTATCAGGATAACTTTTTTTTTTTTAATTTATTTTTTGGTTGCATTGGGTCTTCATTGCTGCGCCTGGGCTTTCTCTAGTTGTGGCGAGCAGGGGCTAACTCTTCGTTGCGGTGTGCGGGCTTCTCATTGCGTTGGCTTCTCTTGTTGCGGAACATGGGCTCTAGGTGTGCGGGCTTCAGTAGTTGTGGCACACGGGCTCAGTAGCTGTGGCTTGCGGGCTCTGGAGCGCAGGCTCAGTAGTTGTGGCGCACGGGCTTAGTTGCTCCACAGCATGTGGGATCCTCCCGGACCAGGGCTCAAACCCGTGTCTCCTGCATTGGCAGGCGGATTCTTAACCACTGTGCCACCAGGGAAGTCCCTGTTATCAGGATAACTTGAGATACTTTATGAATCGTGAGATAATTTAAAACCAGAAGTATTACACAGACTTAGGAGACAGATCATTTTTTATTTTGAATTCATACTAAAACCAAAACAAATCAGCAAGTTGTAGGGGAGAGGAAGACAGAGCAAAAAACAGCACACAGCTTTCTATGTGGCAGATGCTCTAAGTACTTTACGTACACAATTTTATTTAATCCTCATAATAAATGCACGAAGTAGATACTCTGTTAGTTTGTCACTTACCCCAAATCGCACAGTTATTTACTGACCTCAGGTCCCTCTAAGTCCACCCCTTTTAATCACTGTACTGTATGAACACACGTTCTACTAGCTGTGTAACCTTTTGGATACCTGACTCACTCTTTTGGCAACTCATTTTCCTCATTTATAAAGGGACGAAGAAAAGCACCACTACAATGGTGTACTGACTGCATTATCATATCTAATCCTAATAACACGCCATTGCTTAGAAGTGGTCATATTCATTTGTCTTTGAGAAACCAAGACAGAGTATTTAAACACTCTATCCAAGGCTTACAGCCAGACTGTGATGGAGCCTGAACTTCAACCACCAGCTCCAGATCCATTTTCCTTCCAGCACATGGCCTGGCAGTAAATTTTGCGGCATGAACTAAGATGACCTAAATGAAAGTACCTAGTAAATTGTCTGACACACAGTAGGTACACAATAGATAGTGTGTTGTCTTCTTTCTAAATAAACTCCTCCTTTCTCTTGGAACATGATCAGCGCAATGATTTTTTTTAATTTATTTATTTTTATACAGCAGTTTCTTATTAGTTATCTATTTTATACGTATTAGTGTGTACATGTCAATCCCAATCTCCCAATATTCATCCCACCACCACCTCCCCACCCCACCCCCGCTTCCCCCTCCTTGGTGCAATGATTATATGTTCCATTTAGAAGTCTGAAAATTATGATGGAAGAGACACATCAGTCAGTCCGGGGTAACTAAATCAGGGAAGAGCCATATGATATGTCGGCTGCAGACTTTCAACTGGCAGCCAAAGGTTCCTTCTTACAAGCACGTGCCGCTTTAGTAAACTTCACTCTCAATTCTTTTGTTTTTGAAGAAAAACATTTCCAGCTAATAACACAATTACACTTAAGTATCAGAGTTCATTTTAGTATTATTGCATTTGTTAAATCTAACTGAGTCCAGATTACTTCCTCATTGCTAATAAGAGAGGGGGAGAGGGAGGAAAAGGAGGAGGGGAAGACCGAGGGAGGAGAGATGGCTGTGAAGGTTAAGGGAAGAGAAAGACATATACACAGACTGGCAGAGGGAAACAGAGCACTGTCAATGCTACATATAGCCTCAAGTCCAATAAACGTCAAACTCACTGCCCACGGTTTCTATGGAAACCCCTTAAGTTAAGAGTGGAACTACAGACCTTGTTTTGGACTGCAATTCATAAGCTGTTTATTTAATTATGATGAGACTTGAAGCTGTAAGTACAATACTATTATCATCCTCACAGCATTTAGAATTCAACGAACAGGTATGGCCAAATAAAAAGTTAATTTTAAAAATAAATCATTAGCTTCACGTGAGTTGCATGCAAATAAAATGCATCTCGTTCTTCCAGGACTTCACACGTTATTTCCCGCTGGCGAACCCCAAATTAGCCAAGTGACATTCGTTACGAGGGAGTTCTTCGGAGGCCTCAGACCAATTATCCCTTCCTGCATGCCCAGCGAACAAAACCAGGGTCACAGCATATTTTCAATTAAACCCAGGATAGCACCAAAGTGCAGCACAGCTGGAAGAGCAAGCACATTATGACCCCATAGATCATTTGTGAGCAATGAATAGGTCTCTGGTGTTATTCTGTTTTATAGGCATTTGAATATAAAAGTAACGAAAACAGGCTTCAGATTAGTTTTTGCTTTCCAAAATAAGCAACCACTTTGAGGGCATTATTCCTGGTGGTCTGTCAAAGAATGACTGGAAGCCATGACTTTTCTGTCTCTGATGGTTGGAAGAGGTGTGCTGAGACTTAAACTTGGCCTCAGGGAAGCATCTGATTGATGGACTCATTCATATCTTTGTTCCTTCAGTAAACAAGCACATAGTTTCCACCTACTACTGTCAGGCACTGTGCTAGGGACAGGGGAGGCTAGGAGATTAAACTGTAGCTTAATTACGGACCTTTGAGAAGGGAATACATTAATTGTGTTGATAGATATTTGTAAGGGGGAAACTGTGGCTCATAGGCACTAGACTAAATAGATAAATAAATCTAGGATCCTGCTTTCTAGGAGCTTACAATTTAATAGAGACAAAAAGACACATGACCCTAACTCATAGAGCCAGGAAGCAGTGATCCTGCCTCCTGCCTCCCAATCTTCTCTCTATATAGGTAGAACTACCACCCACGGATGCTGTGCTACAGTAGAAGGTAACTGTGTTCATGTGAATGGCATCACTGGCTGGTGGAGGGTGGGCAGCTTCAGGAATATTTCCACAAGAGACACACATTTCCACCTCTGTCTATGGGCCACCGTGGCCCCGAGATCATCTTTAGCCCATAAAATATGACTGAAGGGAGAGGCACTCACAAGAGAAGGATCCCAAGGAGAGTCATCTCTGGTGTCAAGCTGGGACCATGAAGGCTGTTTCTAAAGTGGCAAAGATAAACCTACCCGAAATTTGTAAACATGACTCAGGGACTAGGAGTATGTCTTGCCTACTCATCTGCAGCCTAATTTTTGCAATTCAGTTGTGGTTTGCAGTAGCTGGGCTACCCACCAGTTGCTCGTGCCGTAGCAAAGCCAGTCTTTGGCTGTTATCGGATTTGACAGTGTATAATGAGCCACTTCACATTAGCTGCTGCTGTAGCGTCCAGCATATCGTGGCAAAGATTTAGCACGAATCATCACCTCACCTAGCTCTCCACTGTGGTCTCTATGCTGTAAACAGGCAATGTGTTTGCCAAGCTAAGGGGAAAGAGAGCATCCATTAGAACAATTCAGCACATTTCTCGATCTGCTGCTACCACCATCACCACAGACAACACTGGTGACAATATTTATCAAATTGCCACTGTATTTTAACACTCTCCCGGGCTGAAAGCCAAGGCAGCTATTTTAACCACTGGCCATATCGAACAATGTATTGTTTAATGCCAATAAAAAAAGAATGCATTTAGAGTCAGAAGATCTGTGGTCTACACTTACTTCTGACTTATTAGATGCATAACCTTAAGCAAGTCATGTTTTCTCTCTGATCTACCGCCTTGTTCAGAACCACCTCTTAAGATCAAAGGAGATCATGTATTTTGAAGATGGAGAGGAAATAGTTAAAGAAACATTCTGAATTATTAAAATCAAATGGGATGTTAAGAATCTGACATAGGCATTTGCTACAAACTCTAACTGGGAATTTTTTTCCACATCCAGAAACAGGAGAGATACTAACATTTCTTCCTCCTACCCATCCCTCATCTCCCCAATATTCCCCTCCCAACACTCCTGTGCCAATGGCAGACTAAATATTAGAATCAAAGATTGAGGGCCACACAGTATTTGGAGCAAAGCAATAGAGCTGGCGTTTTGCAAAGCATAATGAGTAACCTAAATGATTTTTAATTCCAACAAACTACAGATCTTTCCAACCCAAGCTTAGACATACAGTTGGTGCGAACTGTACAAAGAGGAAGCCCCTAGCAAATGCAGATGGGAAAAGCCCATGAAATTAGCAATCAAGATCAAGCGACTGACACAGATACTGAAATCACCAAGAATTATATCAGGAGGAGGTTTGGAGAGAACATCAGGGAGGCAGGTGTTAAACTCTTCAAGTAATAAGGAGGAGGGAAGTGTGGGTCTGTGGTTGACTCCAACAAGGAGGCGTTAGCAGGTGGTATAGTCTGATGGTGTAAGCTTCAAAGCTGGGCATTTTACTGTGTTAGATAGTTTTGTTTGGAACAGATAATGTTAAGTAAATGGCCTTCTCAAACTTCAAAGCAATACATCACTAGTAAATAGTATTATTACTATATAAATAAAACTGAATATGATTAACATTTATTTCAGATATGATGTGTGGATTTTCCATCATTGGATTTCAAAAACATGTAACTCAAACTTAGATGAAGTTTCCCTAAATCTCATAGTTCCAGGAACCATTAACAACCCATCACTAAGAAATATGAAATCTGAGTTAGAAGTTAACACGCCTGGGATTTATAACAATGTGAGAGGAAGGCAGTGGGTAACCATGAGTGTGTGTAGAGAGGTTAAAGAAGAGGTGGGAGGTGGAAAGTTTATGTTCATTGCTAAATCCAGTAGCTAATTCTCAATTCTCAACTAGGCAAAAATTAGCAACATTTGACATGGTGACGCTTCTGTCCTTCCTGAAACACTCACTGCACTTGGCTCCTAGGAAACTACACTCTCTCTTCTTCTTCTACCTCACTGGTCACTCTGCTCAAACTTCATCTCTAGATCTGCCTTATCTCAGGCCACTAAACTTTGGAGTGCACCAGGGCTCAGTTAGTGCACCTCTCCTTTGTCTATACCACTCTCTAAGTGAATCCCGTAGTGAGTTTAGACACCGTCTACAAACTGAAGACTGCCAAACATTTATCTCCAGCTGGCAACGCAGACTTGCAGTATACATATGTAACTGCTAATGCAAGACTTCCACTTGAAGGCATCAAAAGCCAACCTGTCCAAAAATAAAACTCTTGATTCCAACTCAACTTCCATCCCTGACAAAGACTTTTCTAATAGCAACTCCATTCACTTATTCATTCAAAAAAAATTTTAACCTCTTACCACGTGTCAAGAAACTGGTTCCAGGAACCATCCTTGTAAGAGCTCAGGACAAAGCCCCCTTGAAACTTTATTTTTTGGTCTCATCCCCAATTTGCATTTTATACCTTATCACCTTTACATCCTATTGCTTGTACAATGGAAATCCTGTATATCAAGAGTCTCAATACTTCTCACCTCCACTGCTACATCCTAGTCCATTATCTCTCTGAATAATTGGATGATTCCAATAACCTGGTCCAGTATCTGGTGTCTTTGTTTCTATTCTTGCCCCTCTTCAGTCTTTTCTCCACACCGTGAAGGAATTCTCTCAAAATGAAAGTCAGATCACATTCATTTTTCTGCTCAATGCTTAATGGCTTCTGATGTCACTCAGAGTAATATTACAATGCTTCCAGTGGCCTAGGAGGCAACTTAGAGTTTTCTTCTGCATCTCCCCTACTCTCATCCTATCCTGCTACCACTATCACTCTTACTCCGCTCTGGACACACAGGTTCCTTGCTGTTCCTCAAATATACCAAGCACACTTCTTTCTCAGGAACATTGCACTTGCTCTTCCTTTTGCCTGAAACGTTCTTCACCCAGACAGACCTGTAGCCATGCATGCACATGACAACTGTTCCATGTTTCACCCAAATACCTGTATGCTTTGCTTCTTCACTTCCTCCAGGTCACCTGCTCAGAGGGACCTCCCTTCCCTGGAGATGCTGCCTAAAATATAACTGCCCCCTTCCCCACCTCTCTTTATCCCCTCCCCTTATTCTTCTTTATTTCTCTTTAGCACTCTTCTCACAACTAGAGAAAATACACATGTATGTATATATATATATCTGTACGTATATGTATTTATTTTCTGTCTCCTCCAACGATATGAAGACATGGAGTTTGAATGATTTGTTTATTGATAGAGCCCCATAATAGTCCTATTTGACAGATGAGGAAACTAAAGCCCAGAAAATTTGAATGCCTCTCTGAGTACTTCTCTGGCAAAAATGGGGATTATCAAACAGAAAGGAGAGTACAAAGATGGAAATGATGATGAATTCAGTAGATCTGTGCATGTGATAGGCTACAGAAGTTAAGTTGATGAATTCTGTCATTAGATGTAGTTACTTTGTGACTTGGGCAAGTCCCATAGTCTTTTGAGACTTCAATTCCCTCATCTCTATAAAGTGAGGGTGATAATACTTGTGATAACCTCAGAAGGTTGTTCTGAACATGAAATGAGGTGTTGCCATAAACCACTAAGCCTGGCATATCGTAAGCTCTAAGATAATAGGAACGATTATTATTATCTGAGAGAGTTTCATTCATTGTTTTTTAAGCACTGCTCTAAATACTTGGGGAGTGGCTAAAAATATACCCACTTTTATAAAATGATTATCTGGTGCTGAATGTGGTACTCGGTCCCAAATATGTGATCATGCTTGGATATGGAAAATAAATCAAGATGATAAACCACTTTGACCTTTTACATATCACCATAGAAACAAGACTGATAACAAGAAAGATGGTGATGAGAATGGTACCTTTTGTGTCTCTTATACATCACAAATTGGAACATCTTCTCACATACATCATCCTATCAGATCTTCACAATTATGGGAGGTATGCAGAAGAGATTATATATATATTTTCATTTTCCAGATGAGATGTTAAAGTATTAGGAAGTTAAATAATGTTATCAAGTTTAAAAAGCTAACATATAATAACTATTAGTACAGTAAGTTAAATCTTTGGATCCCTAGGCTAGTGCTCTGCTTAAGATATGTTTTAACATGAACATGTTAAGGGAGAGAAGGAGGTATTTATGCTGTGAGTCCTTCCAAAATTCTCAAAATTTGTAGGAAATTGCCTGTTTTGTGTTCCTTTAACACATTTCACTATTACTTCCATATGGGAAGAGTGAAAAGAACATTTATTGAGCAATTGTCAACTGTGTTAGTCATCCACGTTGTACTTATGTGTCTTTCTGCATCATTAGACTACAGGCCTTATGGGGACAGGCGCTATATACCATTTTATGTGCATGCACAACCCAGTTACTGCCACACAGTATGCATTCAATAAATATTTCTTGACTAAGTGAATGAAACAGCTTATTTGGTTATATACAGAAAGAAGCAACGGTGAAAGTACACCCTGAATTTAAATCATATAATCAATCAGTACGATTAGAACGAACTTTATAAAATTGCAGTTTCCTAAGTTAAAAACTGTTGATGTCAACAATTTCATATGATTGAAACTAATAGTTTCCAAAGAGGGACAATGATTTTGGGAATGCTCAGTTTGCCAATCAAATTTCTGGAATTTATGGAAATCCTTTTCAGTTTACTTCTCATTATATAAACATTTATGTACCAACCAAGGGGAAAAGAGCCAATATTTTGATTTCAAAGAAAGTCTTCTAACTTCAAACATTTAATTGTGAGAGGGTAATTAAAAATAAAGCCAGAATAAGCACGTTCAGTACTGAGTTATAAAGAGGACATGCCTATTGATTACCTGTATCAGGGTCCACAAGCACAGAGCAGAGAAGTCACCCACTTGTGCTGCCATAGCCTTAAATCCAATGGTACAGCCATTGGTACATCAAGGTATCCATACCATTTTCTCTTAATATAGCTGCTCAAATATTATGACTTCTCATAGTTCTATTATGAGTTCCTCCTTTGTCACTTGACTTGATCACTGAGATAAGTCATTTGGTGATCATTTTTTCCCATAGTATTCTCTTCATTACACCACCTATCACCTTGGGAAAATCAAGACCATCTCCTATTAACTAGTGTGTTGCCACTGAGAAACACTGTTCTGGGCATGCACAGGAGATAATTTTTAATTAAAATGAAGTATCTGAAGGATATACATGGATGCAAATCTATATGCTACTTAAATATCTCTTTAGCTGCTAGTGGTATCCTCGTTTCACATTGGAGACCAAGATGTGTGGGAGTAGGAGATGGTACATACCAAGTGTCCTTGATTTTCAAATAACAGCAGCTGGTCGACCTCCTGCTCTAACCGATCTAAGCCTCTGGTCGGAAAGGGCACAGGATAGTTGTGGTCTGTGTAAATGTGACATTTATCTTCATGAGTGTAGTGATGAAGAATGGACCAGGACTGGCACAGTTATGAGTGACTTATCCCATTTCCCCTCACAAGTGAAGATAAATTACACAAAATCTCAGCCACCAGGCATTCTACATATTTTCCCGACATTTATGCCTATAGACGCAAACATACGGAAGGTCTCTTCCTCAACCTGTTTTTTATTTTCAAAATATGCAGCTAACAAGAACAACAGAGAACTTGTGGGAAAGTCAGAGGGGATGAAAAATGCTGAATCACTTCTAGGAGACAAGCTATGCCCTGGGAGAGCAACGGACCCTATCTCTGGGAACTCTAAAATGACTGTAAGCCTCAAAATAGGATTTCCACGGGTCTCTGGCTGCTGTCATTAAGCTAACGTTATGAGACAGTCACAAAGGCCCCCCAAGGATACTGCACTAGAACACTAGACAACCTGTAGAAAATTCACAAAGATGGTGGTTCTAACAGAGTGACTTCTAAGACCTCCTGTTTCTCTAAAAGACAGTCTTTCTGGTTTACTTTATTCTCATACAACATTCATTATCCTCAGATGATATGCAGTCCTTAATTTCTGAATTGGACTAGGATGTCCTCACTAAGCTTTTTAATTGCTGGTAAGGTAGACAGGGTACGGAAGTCTGAATAATTGCATCATCCAGGATGTCCTCTGTGTCCAGCTCTCATAGCCAGATAATGTGGGGACTCAGTGTCAGCCCCCCGTGGGATATGGTCTCTCTTACATAACAATGCTGTAGCACCACTGAGAGCAGATTGGAGCATTTTAAGTTGCCACATTCAAATGTAAACCTATATTGAAGGAAATTGAAACCTAATTTGAAGCTGGCCCTATTGGGAAGAATCTAGCTCTCTAGAGCTAGTTCACTAGAAAATTATTATACCCAGCTAATCAGAAGGCCAAGTCTCCTCTGTGCCAAAGCAGTTGGGAGTTGTAGTTTTGCCTCTTATTGCCCATACCTGACTTGTTCCCGGTGTTGTTAGTCTTTAGGACCATTTAATGGTAGATGATGGACCTCCACCGATAGGCAGAACAGATCCTAGCCATCTTCTTCAGCCTAATTCTCATACTCGGCTTGATGACATCATTGTTTCAGAGTTAGCTCTGATGTTATGCTCCAATAGCTTATAATCTATACTCTAATTACTTTGGTAAATGTTACCAATTTGACCCCAAGATCATGCCTCCATATTTGTTTGCAACCTCCTATGGGAATCTTGTCCATTTCCATGAGTCTAAGTCATTGTTATTATAACATATCCAATAACCTAGGCCCTCAATGACTAAGGGTCTGGCTTGTTCCTTAAATTTCTAGATATCCAAAATTACCACCTTAATCCCCTCCAGCACTGAAAGTCTTTCTAATATGCATCTCATTCAACATTTATTGAATGCTTCCTAAAAGCAGGGATAATTCTAGACACTCAGGATTCTGCAGTGAGTCAGAGAGTGACAAACTCTCCCTTCATAGAGCTTACTTTTTAAGGTTTAGACAGATAATAAGCAGACCAGAAAAGATCAGATAGAGATAAGTACTGAAATGAAAATACAACAGTGATGAGTCAGGGAATGACTGATAGGATATATTACATGGATTTGGTCTAGGAAGACCCCTCTGTAAAAGAGACATTAAATTTCAAGAATGACAAGAAAGAACTCAGACATAAAAATATCTAGAAGAAAAATATTCCAGGCAGAGAGAATAATTAATATGAATGCTCCAAGTTTGAGGAAGTGCTATAGTCTAAATGTTTGTGTCCACCCCCCTTCCAAATTCATGTTAAATCCTAATACCCAACATGATGGTATTAAGAGGTGGTGCCTTTGGGTGGTGATTAGGTCATAAGGGTGGAGCCCTCATGAATGGAAATAGTACCTTTATAAAAGAGGCTCCAGAGAGACCCCTAGCCCTTTCCTCCCTGTGAGGATACAATGAGGAGTCTGCAGCTAGGAAGAGAGCCCTCACCTGACCATGATGGCACCCTGATCTCTGAGTTCAGGTCTCCAGAAGTATGAGAAATAAGTTCTGTTGCTTATAAGATACTTAATCTGTGGTATATTGTTACAGCACTTCAAACAGACAAGAAGAATGTTATACTTAAAAAATAATAAGGGAGGGCTTCCCTGGTGGCGCAGTGGTTGAGAGTCCGCCTGCCGATGCAGAGGACGCGGGTTCGTGCCCTGGTCCGGGAAGATGCCACATGCCGCGGAGCGGCTGGGCCCATGAGACATGGCCGCTGAGCCTGCGCATCCGGAGCCTGTGCTCCGCAACGGGAGAGGCCACAACAGTGAGAGGCCCGCGTATTGCAAAAAAAATAATAAAAATAATAATAATAATAATAAGGGAAAATATAAGCGAGTCTAGTAGGAATAAAGTGAGAAAACAGAAGAGTAGGAGATGTGGATGGAGAGTCTATTAGTTTCCTTTGGTTTCCATAACAGTTATCACAAACACGATGACTTAAGACAACAGAAATTGATTCTCTCCCAGCAATGGAGGCCAGAAGTCTGAAACTGAGATGCCATCAGGACCCTCTAAAAACGTTTGGGGAGAATTCTTCTTTGCCCCTTCCAGCTCTGGTGGCTCCAGATATTCCTTGGTTTGTGGCTACATTACTACAATCTCTGCCTCAGTCTTCACACAGACTTCCTCTCTTCTCCATGCAGCTCTCTTATGGGTGTCTCTTTTAAGGACATTTGTCATTGTATTTAGGGCCCACCTGGATAATCCAGGATGATCTCATCTCAAGATCCTCAACTTAAATACATATGCAAAGATCATTTTTTCAAATGACGTCACATTCATAGGTTCTGGAGTTTAAGATGTGAAGACATCTTTTAGGGAGCCTACATTAGGCCTGGTAGGTCAGGGAAAGCAATTTCTTTGATGCTATGTGCAGTTGCAAGCTCTTGGAGAATTCCACATTGGAAAATAATACAGTCTTATTTAGACTTTTAAACCATCACTCTGCTAGTGTGAGGACTGATTGAAGGTACCAGTGGTATATAAGTAGTGCATGTGAGAAATGGCTTGGTCTTGAGTGGCAGCAATAGGAATGGAGAGAATTAGAGAATTAAGGGGTTTTCCTGGAGGGTAGTGTCAAGAATATTTATCTAGAAATATGAGGATGATTGTAAAAGAAACCAAAATGTTGCATTCTGCCACCTTCCAATGTAGGGGTCCAAATAGCATCTGTTCCTGTACTCCCTGCCACCATGCTCCACATGCCTGCAAGAGCATTTCTGTCAAGAGATCCCCTCCACTTCCCTAGCTATTCTT
This sequence comes from Aethalodelphis obliquidens, assembly GCF_003676395.1. Taxonomy (NCBI): domain Eukaryota; kingdom Metazoa; phylum Chordata; class Mammalia; order Artiodactyla; family Delphinidae; genus Aethalodelphis; species Aethalodelphis obliquidens. Next base: position 9,072,795 of record NW_020837958.1, on the reverse strand, counting down.
AGACCATTGAAAATATTATCCTCTCTGTTAGTCTGGCCCTTGTCCTAGTCTTTAAGGTTGGTTTTGCCTCATCTCATTTTACTTCAAGAGTCTGTCCTGCCCAGTAACCCATCTTATTTTATTTATTTATGTATTTATTTATTTATGTATTTATTTATATATGTATTTATTTATATATGTATTTATTTATTTAGACCAACCTTGTTTTAAAACTAGGCTATTCCAATTCTTTCCCAATGCAGTTCCCTGGGGCATCCAAGAAGAACCTCAGTGATTTGGTTATACTCTGAAAATGGTATACCATTCAGGTTCTACCCTGGAATGTCAGAGAGTATGCATTTTCTTCAGGTTAAGGTGACACCCTGGGAACAGGTCTAACAAAGTTTCAGAGCCTAATTATATGACACTTACCACCTCCATGACTTACATGTATTATGTACGTAAACTTCTACAGAACTATAATATCTAGATTACCTTTCTACTTCTGGGACCTCTTCTGAATACACAAAGAGATTGGCTTAATCAAAATAATACCCATTCTTATAGTTATGTTTTTTGAAGAAATGATGATTTCAAGTCAAGTATAATTTATCGCCCCCCTTAAGTTGAAGTTCTGATAGAGGACTGAGCTTTAGGGTATCTGAGGAGTTCAATGAAGGCAGAGACAAGAGATGGCAATGTGCTATAGTTTGTGAAGTCCCTGGATAAAGGCCAAATTTTCATACTGAGTGAGCCATTTTATGGGAATGTGGCTAGAAGCCTAGAATATTCTCTTGGATTCGGGAGGAGGAACAAAGCAACATGAAATCCTTGTCCTTATTCCCTATGCTATGGCTGTTCCAATATAAGTTGTTCCCATAAGCCATTCCAGAGCATCTACATAATACTGTTGCTGGTAAGTGCCTCTCAAGCTTATTTTTAAATAAGCTCCATTTTTCAGAATGATTTCAACATCAAAACCTACATGTGTCTGCAACTAAATTTTCAATTTATTAATTACGGTTTGTAATTTATTCTTTTGTCTCTTAAGAGCAAAAGAAAATTTAGGATTTGGTATTCCATAACTAACAGTATTTAGAAATAGCCTTACTAGAGCAAGCTTAAAACCTACCAAGAAAATACATTCCTTAGAGTGTGAAATCTGGCAACAGTGAAGGGGAACTGCTGCTCTCTGGCTCTGGCTTAGAACACTTGCGCATCTGAGAGATCTTTCCTGTGACCCATCAAAGTGGCAATTGTTTAGAAATACAGGTCACCAACTCAATAACCAACAGCATGTGGAAAAATGTAGATGTTTATACTGACATTTGGTCCTATTCTTATGTTGTACCTGTTTAAATGCGGGCTGCTACCTTCGTCATGAAACCTGTATCACATTAAATGTGGGTTAAGAGAAGGAAAAGAATATCAGAAAAAAAAATCCTAGTTGGTGAATATTCATCTCTTTACTCATTCATTTACTCATTAACTAATTATTTTATTACCTTTAAGTCACCTAAACCTTACTGAGCATGAAATGATTAGATGGGAATTGGGTAGACAGTGGAGTTGGGGTGGATCTTTTTTTTTTTTTTTTTTTTGCGGTACGCGGGCCTCTCACTGTTGTGGTCTCTCCCGTTGCGGAGCACAGGCTCCGGACGCGCAGGCTCGGCGGCCATGGCTCACGGGCCCAGCCGCTCTGCGGCATGTGGGATCTTCCCAGACCGGGGCACAAACCTGCGTCCCCTGCATCGGCAGGTGGACTCGCAACCACTGTGCCACCAGGGAAGCCCTGGGGTGGATCTTAATTATGCCACACTGCAGGAGAGTGAAGTCCATACTTCCACATAAAGGAAAAATCCCTTGAAGATGGAAATTTGGTCATTGATTTTTTTTTTTTTTTTGACACTCAGGAGTCTAAAATCATCTTCCTGTTGTTATTGCTTGGAGAATCCTGATCAGGACAGAAGTCTCAGATGTCAGAGAAAATGTTCAAATTGGAGTTAGAGAAGCCATTCCCAGGTTAATGAGCACAGAGCAGCAGGCATTTTGAAGACTTTATTTGGAGAAAGGAAACATCTGCAGAAATCAAGTGATTAAGACATGATACTCAAAGCGAACTCTGAGCGATCTCATTAGCAGAGACTAAGAATAGTCAACAAATATAATAAGAGCCCTGTTACAAGTTCACAAACATCCCAGTGCAGGCCAGCTGTGTGGGACCCACTAAAGAGGAAGGTGGGGAACCTGATTGAATCAGATCACAAAATCATCCCTAGAAGACATAAAAGTTTCTTCCCAAGTCCCAAGGGAGGAAGAACCAGAAATGTATATGAGATTTTCCATTGCATTTTATTCATAGTTCTCCAGATGTGCTTATTCATATTAAAATGTATATATTATTATTCTACAACGTAGGTTCAATCATTCTTTGAATAACTCGTCTACACATGTCACTTTCTCACCAATATTCCCTCACACACATTTGTCACAGGGCCCCCTACTCACCTGCACACGGTGACTCATATCCTTTCTCTGAAATTACATTTGTTTATTTATTTTTCTCTTTTTAAAACTATATTTAAATGGATAACCAACAAGACCTACTGTATAGCACAGGGAACTCTGCTCAATATTATGTAACAACCTAAATGGCAAAAGAATTTGAGAAAGAATAGATATGTGTATGTGTATAATTAAATCACATTGCTGTACACCTGAAACTAACACCACAATGTTAATAAACTATACTCCAATATACAGTAAAAAGTTAAAAAAAAAAGAAATGATATGTTCTTCAAAAAGTTACTTGCCCTGGGTTAATTCATCCTTTTTCACTTAACACAGAGTAAAGGGAGGATAATCTGGCCAAAACGTGTTCTTATATGAGGCTGTATAGTGATAACAGTAATCAGCTTGAGTTTATGCATAATTCCGTTGATAGTTATGTGTGCACATACACACACACACACACACACACAGACACACATTGTGTAAACCCTTTTTTTTCCCCTAAAGATCCCAGATTTCCTGTATTCTTAGATGTCTTGGTAGTTTTTTATTTTCCCATGTTTTTGTTGTTTAATTTCCATCCATTGAAAAAAAAAAAACTATATTCCTGCCTTGAGGAGAATAAGCTTCATGAGTATTGGGACGTTACATAGCTTGTTCACTATCTTATTTCCTGAGCCTAGAATAATGTTTGGAGCAGGATAAGTCACTCAAATAATTATTAAATTTAAAAAATGAATGCTTTTTATGCCTTCATAAAATCACTACCAAAACTACACCTTATTATATAAATGAAAGAATATTGAAATGGAAGTTTCACCAAGGAACCAAGACACAGTAGATGATACATTCCAAAGAGAGTACAAATTTACAATGGAGGCAGTCATAAGTGGCCGCACATCTCATAACCTCTTATGTACAGCAAAGATATCAATGGACCGGAGAAAGCCATGAAGAGGATTTCTTTGGAGAGAGCTGTACTATGAGTCCCAGACCTAAGGGAAGGGGCGGGTGGTCTTACATACAAACCCTCAGCTTAGTAAAGAAGGGATTTAAGAAGATTATTAGAGAAAAGTTTTTGAGTAAAATGTCAGTGGGTTATGACTTACCATCAACAACCCCGAAGAGAAGATTATAGAAGGAATCCTGTCCCTCATCTCAAGACTAAAGATAGGGCTGTGGTGGCACAGTAGAGCAGACTTAGGAGGCTGGTGTCTAAATCCCGTCTGAAAAATCTCAGAGGCAAGAGACCAAATGTTGCTCACACGTTTGAGGGAGTTGATGAGAGAGACTTGGAGATATTTTAGATCCTATGCAAGAGGTTTGCTTGCAGAAGTAAATAGCTTACCAGAAGGAATCTGCAAGTATTTCTGGATGCCTAGGGGCTGAGGAAGGAGTCAGTGATGTTTCAGGGAAGAGATCCTCAATCTTAGCAAGGCACATATGGGGGGGAGTGAGCGAGGAGGATGGGTCACCAAAGAACACATGCACATGAAAAGCCACCATAAAAAAGTCGATTTCAAATGACTGGAAAATCCAAAGATGCTGATGTTAACTCAAGAGAGTACCAAGCAAGTAAAAGCTATTCTGGTACCCCTCTTACCTATTTTCCCTAACCATGGTCCAACAAAGAAGAGTAGGCAGAGTAGACAGATGGGAGAGGAGGAGGAAAGAGAACTAGGTGACAATAAAGAGAAGAAAACAGCCGTGTCTATACCCTAGTCTGTGATGTCAGGCTTCCTACCCAAAACTGGGCCTGTGTTGGGGCAAGGCAGGAATCTCAATATTAAAATAAGTTCACAGTTTTCAACATTATATAATTTGAATATGTCAGTTACTTAACACAGTGCCTTATAATTACATAAATATTTCCAGAAAGTTTTCATCTAGGGGCAGAAGCAGAACTCGTCCCAATGAATAAATTTTAATTGGGAGAGAGAAATGAAATTGCCTTATGATTTCATCTGTAGTGTGTATAAGTTCAATATAATGGCTACTATAATTTTACGGATATCAACATCATGGGGTCCAGAGTTTGAAATTCCAGGTATATTTTAACCTATTTCTCTCTTCACATTTTGCTAATGATTGATAACGAAGAAAATGGCAGTCAAATAAACCATTAACTTGGGAATAGGGCTTCCAAACGGATACATATAAATCATTTTTTAATCAGCAACAAACAACTCCCAGTGTTTAAATATTTCACAAGTATCTGGTATTTCTAAAAGAACTTATGAAAGGAGGATACGTTCGGGAGTTACTTGAAAATTAGAGGTAATACATCCTGTCATATATTCTGGAAAGAATACAAACTCTTCTGAACAAGTTAAAGAACCTAGAAGAATGAGATAAAATAACTATGTATGTGTATCTATGGAGTTGGGAAGAGATGGAATACGTGATAAGACACAGAGGTTAGGAAAATACGAAACAGTAAATACTTTGGCGGAAAATAAGGCACTGAAAGGGATTTTTCCCATTTCAGTAGATTACCACTAGTCAGCCTCAATGAATCTTTGAGTTCTCATGTTTTTTATGCCATAATCGACCACAAAACTAATATGATATGATTTTACCAAAAGCAGGGTTCATACTGCTATTTTGTCCTGTTTGGTTGTTTAATTTTACTGTGTGCCCCATATTTCCCTCTCTCGACTGTTTTTATGGGGGTATGTGAAACATCTGTTCCATGTAATAAAGAGTAGTTAGCTGATCTGACTGGTTAAAAGGTTGAAAAATTGCCAATTTGCATGTTTATCCCAACTTTATGTTTGTCACAAATATAGGCTCTTGGTGGCCTTTAAAAGCTGGCAAGCTAAGAGAAATGCAATTTAGGAGGATTGTGAATTAATAAAAGAAGGATCTTAATTGCTTACGTTATATGGACAAACCTTACCCTGATAAGAGGTCTTCTGTTTCAACTCATATGTCCCCATATCTACTGACTTGAAAGTATTGTCACATATTCTATGCTCTGCTCTGAGCTCCAGGGGAAAAGAGAAGCATTTGAGACTGTGACATACACAAAGGTTTTGTCCCTTTCCTCATTATCGCAAACCTAGAAACCATTGCTGATGGTGAGGAAAAGAAATGGAAAGCAGATGCAGAAAAGGTAGTGTTTTTTTCCCAAACATTTTGTCCCTTGAGACTAGAAAAACTCTAGTTTGGCTAAGAATGCAGTACTTTAAATATTCATGAATGAGTGCAAGTGAACAATGGATCATATTCATAGTTTCAGTGATTTAACTTCTTACTCATCATCGTCATCTTTTTTATTGTATGGAAAATTGATTCCGGAAAAAAAGAAAACAAGAGATGCCGACCATTTGACCATTTTTATCCCAGACGTCATTTCCAAGTCCCAGTTTTGTTGTCTTCTCCTCGGGGACTCAGTCTCTTTGACCTTCATTAGCTCATAAGCATCCTATTTGCAAACTCTTCACCTTGGCTTCCCTTCTGCCATTTTTCTTTGTGGAAAGGTTAAAAGAAAATGAATTCTAATAATTTGGGGGTACAGAATTAGAGAAAGAGACATAAATGGAATGAATAAAGAAATTGCTTTCTTTAGGTCCAGAGTAAGAGGGAGAGCAAGGAATCACCTGTTTGATTACCTGGGATCTCTCTTGAAGACTGAGACTTCTTGCCTCTATTGTAGGAGTTAAGACATCACTGTAATTTTTCTTCTGCCTGAGTAGCAACCTGCCACCCCCCGCCCCATCTGACAATGAGCCACTTGAAGAAACCTGCAAGTGTTTTGCCATCTTTGTAGCTACAAGTTCTTCTGCATATTTCCTTGTTTTTTTGTTGTGTTTATTAGGGCCAAATACTACAACAAACGTTTTACATATGGTATGTCATTTACATCCACTTCAATGATAAGGAAATGGTGACTTAATAAAGTTATTTAGTGAAAGCTGGTAACGAGCAGAGCCAGGTTTCAAGAAGTCCAGGCTGGCCAACTCCAAAGATGAGGTACTGTAACTTGTACTTCTAAGCACCTACACAGAAAGGCAGGCTTGGGTGGCTTTTACTGTGATCATTTTCATGAAATAGGATTTAACTCCCAACTTATTCTTAGCCTTTCTGGATGAGGTGTTCTCATTTGCCATCTCACCTTAACTATAGGCTCTGTTATCTCTCTAATCACGTCCGCTACCTGTCTCTTTTGTCTCTTGTCTTCTATTATCGTTTTGTGAAAAGACAGCAACCACATTGCACCACATCTTGATCAAGCAGGCAGGCTATTTGTCAGGGAGCCAAGCAAGGAAAGTCCTTAGAGTGGTTCCTTAAGCCAGTGTTTGGCATGTTTCCCAGAAAGCCCGGTGCATCTTATCCGTACCCAACCTACCATACCTCGTGCAGGCACATCTATACCCATTAAAAGTTTCAGATCTATTTTGAACCAACTTTGATAATACAGCCTAGAGAGAAGGATAGCTTCACAGTGTCTTGAAGGTTTGATTGTAATAAGGATTTGCTATCTTTCAGAGGGTTTAGAACAAAGTGTGCTGCATTTCAAAAGGAATCACCATCTCCTTTGATGTTCTCAATCTCTTCTCATTCATTTTTGAGGTGAGAGTAAGGTAATATAAGCTCCCTCTTGAAGAAATCATCAGGTAAAACATCTCCAGTATAAAGACATTTGGTGTCCAGGTATCAAGTGTATAGAATGGACTATGGCTGACTCCAATCCCAATGTAGGATGTGAAATTAAAAGGAATTATACATACATCTTTGTATCTATGCATGTGTGAATATGTGCATATTCTGAAATTCAGTATGTTGTTATGTATGAATTGGTCTGTAAGTTGTTTCTACACTCAGTATGTCCTATGAATAGATACTGATTATAATAGGATAACAGCAATTATGGTTACATGGTTAAAAGTACCACATAAAAGAAAATTCTCAAGCCAATTGTGGTAGGCACAATTCTAAGATGACGCCAAGCCATACCACTGTATACTCTCTCCACTCTTTGAGTATCAGCAGTACTTGTAACTAGCTTCTAACCAATAGAAAATGACAGAAGTGGTGGGATAGTCACTGTACAGCAAAGGTGATGGAAGGTCACTGCTGCGATTATATAATGTTATATAAGATCTGCCTGAGGAGACTGTAGTAAGAGAGTCCTCAGCTGGCCTCCAAGAATTAAGCTGCTGGCTGTTGTGAAAGCGTGATGAGGCAAGGAATTACACGTGGCCTCTAGGAGCTGAGCGTGTCATCCAGCTGACAGTCAGCAAGAAATCCAGGATATGAGCCCTAAGCTCCAAGGAAATGAATTCTGCCAATAATTACTTAAGCTTATAAAAGAACTCTGAGCTCTACCTAGAACCCACTGAATACCTTGACTGCAGCCTTTTGAAACCCTGAACTAAGGACCCAGTCAAGCTGTGTCCAGAATCCTGTCCCAAAATTGAGATAATATAGGTTTTAAAATTTTTTTTATTGGAGTATAGTTGATTTGAACTGTAGTGTTAGTTTCTGCTGTACAGCAAAGTGAATCAGTTATACATATACATATATCCACTATTTTTTAGATTCTATTCCCATGTAGTTCATTACAGAGTATTGAGCAGAGTTCCCTGTGCTATACAGTAGTAGGTCCTTATTAGTTATCTATTTTATTTATAGGAGTGTCTGTATGTTAATCCCAGTCTCTCAATTTATCCCTTTCTCCCCTTCCCCCTGGTAACCGTAAATTTGTTTTTTACATCTGTGACTCTCTGTTTTGTAAATAAGTTCACTTGTACCATTTTTTAGATTCCACATATAAGCGATATCATGATATTTGTCTTTCTCTGTCTGACTTACTTCACTCAGTATGAAAATCTCTAGGTCCACCCATGTTGCTGCAAATGGCATTGTTTCGTTCTTTTTTAATGGCTGAGTAATATTCCATTGTATATATGTACCACATCTTCTTTAACCATTCCTCTGTCGATGGACATTTAGGTTGCTTCCATGTCCTGGCTATTGTAAATAGTGCTGCAATGAACACTGGGGTGCAGGTATTTTTTCAAATTATGGTTTTCTCTGGATATATGCCCAGGAGTGGGATTGCAGCTCTATTATGGTAGCTCTATTTTCAGTTTTTTAAGGAACCTCCACACTGTTCTCCATAATGGTTGAACCAATTTACATTCCCACCAACAGCGTAGGAGGGTTCCCTTTTCTCCACACCATCTCCAGCATTTATTGTTTGTAGATTTTTTGATGATGGCCGTTCTGACTGGTGTGAGATGATAGCTTACTGTAGTTTTGATTTGCATTTCTCTAATAATTAGTGAGGTTGAGCATTTTTCATAATATGTTGTTTTAATCTAATACATTTGTAGTAATTTGTTACACAGCAATTGAAAACTAAAATATATATATATTTTTTCCTTACTTATCTCCAAGTTGTAGAGCCTGCATTTCAATCATTGAAGAAGATATCTCCTCTCAATAATTCAGCAGAACATGAATAGAAAATGTCCTCTGGGGGGGAAGCAGACCCCTAAATTAGACATTATAGCTTATGAATTAAGTGGACATAGGCATGTACAGTAGATACTGCATGAAAAATTTAGAATAGATACCAATCTGGTATTTAAGTTCAGGGCATATTACCAAAGTACGGCATAAATGTATTTCTCCAAAAAACTTCAAAATGTAAAAATAAAATCACCTGAAAACTAAGTATATACACACTTGTTTATCAAGAATCCATGCACCATACAAATATAATCTTAAAGAATGTATTCTCTTGTTGGACAAATTATGAAATATGAAACAGTATGGCATAAAACCAAGTATATCAAAGTACTTGTGTGTGTATCTTGATGTGTGTCTGTGTATCTCTGTATGTGTTTGTGTGTCTCCACGTCCACAGCTATGGGTGTGTATATGTGTATGTCTATCTGTGTGTCTATATCTATGTGTATCTGGGTCTACACATGCCTCTGTGTATCTGGGTATATGTTTTTATGCTTGTTTGTGTCTGTGTATGTATGTTGTGGGAGTCTATGTGTGTATCTATATGGAGGGCAGAGCATGTGTATGTGTCTGTGTGTCTGTGTATGTGAGAGGATCTGAAGAAGATGAAAAAAGGACAAGTGACCTCTTAAAGACCTTGTTAAGTGTTAATAGGTAATACGGAGAAAAAATCAAACAAACAAAACCACTGACTTTGGACTCTGCAATCTAGTATTAGTTCTAATTCTGTAATATATTAGCTCTGTGACTTTGGTAACCTCCTTCAGTCCTAAGCCTTGTTATTCCTATATAGAAAATGAATTGGTTCATAAATATTAAAACCATCCCACTGCTGGTAGGAGCATAAGCTGGTTCAACCACTTTAGAAAGTTGGTTATCTTTAATAAAGCTGAACATATTCATGCCCTATGATCCAAAAATTCCTATCCTAGGTATCTACCACCAATATAGACGTGTACGTGGGTTTACCAAGGCCACGTATCAGAATGTTTATGGCGGCGCTATTTAGTTCTTATAGGCCAAAACCAGAACTCTCCCAGTGACCATCAACCAATGAATGGGTAAGCTGTGTATATGCACCCAGCCGAAGAGAAATGACAATGAACAATCCCACATTTAACAGTCTCACAACAGTATGAATGAATCTCACAAATATAATGTGAACAAAACAAGCTAGATACAAGAGTATCATATAATTTACATAAACTACCAAAACAAGTGAACATAATCTAAACAGGCAAACTTAATCCAGACCCTTAGAAGTCAGGACAGTGACCATCCCTGGGGAACGTACAAAGGGGGCATTTGAGGTAAGGACATCCGTCAGCTTATTGCGGGTGCCGGTTACCTAAGTGTGTTCAATTTGTGAAATGTCACGGACATGTATGCTGCTGATAAGTGTACTTTTCTTGTTAGAACATGAAATACTAACACCAAAATTTTTAGACTCTCATAGCGTCAGGCAGCTGTGATGATCCAGCAGGATAATGCATATGAAAGTGACGGGAACAAGTTACAGCACTGCAGCCCTATTAGAAAATGTTTTCAAACTGGGTAATGACCACGAGTTGGTCATGAAATCAACTTACGGATCATGACCTGCATTAAATAAACTGAAAGAGGATATCAGAGGGCACTGGATACTGGAAATTGTTTTGTGATACATATGTGCTTATAACAGAGTTATGAATATGTGTTTACAACTGGGTTGAGATGGAAAATGTACTTTTATTATGGGTCGCAGTCAAAAAGGGTCAGTTACTGCTACAGTGTACAGATGATATAAGTTCATATAGCAGCATCCCTGGCCCACTGAATGCTCCTACATATCCTGCCCCTGCATTATGACCCCTTGGACCACAGACTTCACTGATTTCACATCAATCAGGTAAACAGGCATTTCAACAGGGGCATCCCAAAATGCAATGAAAGCACGTCCACTCTATATTCCTCAGTAATACCAACCATTGGCCTTATCACTCCTGGTCATTTGCCAGAAGACCTAGGGCTTTCCACCCAGTGTATGGCCTAGAATTCTGCAAATTGCTCCGGCAACAGGGAAGACTGCTGTCTTCCAAATCAGAGGTTTTCCTTGAAAGCACAGAGACTCTGTTTCAGCCATTTTTCTCCGTAAGACTGTAGCAGATGTAGAAAGTGGTAACGCTGTGTATCAGTGAAGATGTGGAATGGAAAATATTGTTCATTTGCATATCCTCAAAATAATGGGATGAAGATAATAATTAATAGTTATTTTTATGTCCCTTGATTTAATTAATTCCAGCTAAGATGTTTGTAAACATGTGATGTTATATTTGGATAAATGTGTCAATGTGAAAATTAGTCACTAATACAAGGCACTAAGGAAAAATTAAAAAGCCACCTGCAGAAGGCAGGCCTAGGTAGTTCCCCGTTTTCTAGTTTGGGACATGTTTACCCACAGAAATCACTAATGGTGATGTTCTATGACAAAAAGAGTTCTGGAGAAGTGCTGGGAAAGCAGTATGGAGGAAAAAACGGGATGAAACACAGGCTAAGGTAGGGATTAATACTGAAGCCCTGGTCCAATTCATATTAATGAAAAGTAGAAAAAGGCAGTTTCTTGAGGTGGAGGGCCATTTCATTTCCAACTTACTTATGCATGGTATTCTTTCCCGAGGAAAGGAGATTTGAAAGAGGGAACATAACTGGAGGAGAAACTTGTTTCACTGAGAGGCGGAGGTTATTCCAAGGCTCTCTCGACAAAATCAAATGGGACCAAACAGTGCTTGAAGAAGGGCCGCTTACAGGGACAATGACAAAATATGCAAGTTCATTAAAAGACTACAATTTAGGTGACAGTCATTTGGATTGGATTCATGTGGCAAAGAGTGAAAAGAAAAGGGGTTCTGGGTAGAGATGCACAGTGGACAAAGTAGCAGAATGATTTGGGGATGACCAAAGAGGGGCTCTTTCCGATTTGCTCTAGTTTGTGTCCAAACCTCGCGATGCTTCGAGTCTGTGAACCCACTTCACATCTGTGTGGATTGGTCACATTACATAGGAGGAAAGGATCCTGACAATTTCCACAGGCTGCAGGGAACTTCCTTCGAGCTTATTAAGGCTGGAAGCACAGAGGACAAAAATGTTCCCTGCCTTCTAGTCCACCAAATGCTCCTGCTCTGTGAAGGGTCAGGTGGGGAAGAGAAGCCTCGTATCAGAGTTAATGACCACAGTCTTGCTTTGCTAATTAATGCCGCTGACCCACATGTGGTACGAAAAGGCGACTTAAAAGGCTCCACACCAGCTGAGAAGGAGGTGCCGGGAGAGGAAAGGCATAGGATTCCTTTACATAACTAAGAATGAAGGAGAATCTTTAATTTTCTGTTAATTAACATCTTTTCAATCTATAATTTCTGAGCGGGGCAGGTAGGCAAAATCGAATCAGTGCTGCCATGACACAGCGGTTCCATTTTAATTAAAAGCCACCAACTTCTCATCACCTCACAGAAGGGCAGAGACTGGAGTCACCCCGGGTCTCAGATTTACTTCAGTTTTTCCCCTTTAACTTTTTCATGAGCAATTCTAACCCTTGACTTTCACAAAATAACTTTGCAATGGAGCATTTTATTTCATGATAGCCATAAAAACTGAACAGTATGCACTCCCCTGGAGTTATACACGTTTCTATACATTTATATATGTGACTATAAGGTGTTAAGAATATATAATACTGAGTCTTATTTTTCTAGGACATTGTGAGCTCCCAGCAGGACCCTGGAATCCTGAAAGAGTTTATGTATTTTGTTAACCAATTCATTGGCCAGTCACTTGGTGGACAATTCTTTCCATAGAAACAGTTTCAATATTATTATACAAAAGGGAAATTCAGGCACAGGAGAGGATACAAGATAGTAAAATAATATACACTATGTTAGAACTCTGCCTAGGGGATCAATTCTTATACAAGATAGAGTTTTAATGTATAAATATTTGAGAAGAGGGGAGACTCAATCTTAAGGTATGAAGATTACCTGAGATAAATTTATTTAATGACCATTTTCACCATTGAGGTGTGCACATTTTGTATTTTAGTAGGTATGTGAAAGTATGTGTATAATAGTAAACATATGTTTGCCTACATTTGCCATGTAATACTTTGATTTGATGAAGCCTGCTCGATGTGCATGTTTATCTGGGAAAAAACGAACACACGGTTGTCAATTGCAACAAGTTTATTTTTCCGTTGTAAAGAGTTATAGTCTGTTATCTACTGTGAATCTCACCCTTTACCTCTTGACCAACTCTACTCTCCCACAAAAAAAAAAAAAAAAAAAAAGATGCAGACTGCCACATCACTGATAAAATTCACACCTCGGACCATTTCCTTTATGGACACTAATTATATATAAAGGCAGGTTATTTTGTTTCAAACAAACCCCTGACTAGCATTGATTACGGCTATATTATTAGAATGTTAATTTGGGAAGTTTCTAATTGTCCTTCCCTTTGGAGACACAAGCATATGCTAGACTTCAGTTATGAGACACATTTAATTCCTTTTGTGTAAAAGGATAAGCTGCTAATGCTAGCCTGGCTTTGCAGTAATATACATACAGTGATGCCAGAAGTTTGCATGGGAGGTATTCTTGAACAGAGTCCCATTTTGACTGTGCACGATAATATTGCTAAAACTCTACCTGTAAGGGGCGGTTAAGTGTGAGTGGGCTTCTGCTTATGAATATTTGTGTATATCCTCCTCTAACCCAATACACACACAGGAATTGTTCAAAGGGAGTAAAAACAGTGCACCCAATGAGTCATCACACAATCCCTGCTTTGTTCCAGTGCAGTCATAGCTGCACATTAATTTGGTTGCTCACTCTGTTCCAGGGGTGAATACAAAAGCAAAGCACCTCGTGCGCGCAAGGAGATGCTTCAAAGGGCTCACTCAGTGAAAACATCTGCGGTGCCTATTTTAAATTGAAGACTCAAAATTATATCTTCAATGAAAGTAAGCTACTCATTGCACGGAGAACGAAAGGGGCATATGCCTCACAGTGAAGCTACATTAAGAGAGGAAGAGAAAAGAAAAAGTAGAAAAAACTAGGGAGGAAAGGAAAAGAGGATGGAGGAAAAAGTGAGATGAGAGGACATTCCAGAGATATCTCTGGGGTGCAACAAAAGCTGTGCTAATGTCTCCGAGGTTAGAGAGATGCCATGAGAATTCCAAGGTCTACTGTAAGGACTTGCTGGTGTTAAGAAATTAGAAATTCACGTATGGGAAAAGAGACATTCTAACTGGCTACCAAGTGGGAGTTGACCAGAGAATGTACACTTCTGCCTCTGGAATTTTCAGGCTCACTTTATCTTCCCAACACACGAGCAAGAAATAAAATGAGAGTGTTTTTGTTCACAATGGACTAGATATAATCTAAAGAGGATGTCTGTGGTTACGAACTTTTGGGGTACTATGTGTTAAAGTAAAGCAGACTCCTTTCTTGTGGGACTTCTCAGAGCCTTTTACATGCTAATGAACTTTTTCCAAGGTCAAGGAGGCATATAATATATAGTGAGAAAGTGGATCAAGGCTCCCTTTATCCAGAACATTTACATTTATATTTGCTCCCCAAAGCTTATTTTGGGGAAGGCTTTTCAATTAAGACATCTAACAATACCTAATACATATATACACTAACAAATGTAAAATGGATGGCTAGTGGGAAGCTGCTGCATAGCACAGGGAGATCAGCTAGGTGCTTTGTGACCACCTAGAGGGGTGGGATAGGGAGGGAGGCTCAAGAGGGAGGGGATATGGGGATATATGTATACATAGAGCTGATTCACTTTGCTGTACAGCAGAAACTAACACAACATTGTAAAGCAGTTATACTCCAATAAAGATATTAAAAAAGATATAATTATACCTAAAAATAATAAAAATAACAGACTATTTGTAAAAGCTAGTAAAAACAAAAAACTTCTGAAAAAGGTTTTTTTTTAAATTGAAGTACAGTTGATTAACAATGTTGTGCTGGTTTCTGTTGTATAGCAAAGTGATTCAGTTTTATATATATATATATATATAAAATCAATCATATTCTTTTCCAGTATAGTTTATTCCAAGATATGGAATATAGTTTTCTGTGTTATACAATAGGACCTTGCTGTTTATCTATTTTACATATAGTAGCTTCTATCTGCTATGCATAAAATAGTGAAATGAAATAGTGAAAATGAAAAAGTTATTCTAGGATTACTTTAGGAACTGATTTTTATGTTGTTTGGTAGAGTTCAGTAATTATTTTAACAGACGATCAAACAATCAGAAACTGATTTCTTTTTGTTCTTTCTTCATTCTGATATCATTTACTTAATGCATGAAATAAAGTCACTCAGAAGTTCAGCATTAAACTTGGCTTTAAAAGATTAAGATATTAGAACTGGAGAAGCAGATAAAAACATGTATAAAATTCTAGTAATAACTTGAATCATCTAGAGACTTGTGGTTAGGGTGCTGTTTTTTCTAGACTTACTAATTAAATGAGGCAATGCTTTAAAATGGTTTACATTGTGCTTGACACATGATAAACACCTATTAATAGTTACTTTCATGTGTTACTGATATTTTTATGTCACATGTATGTTAAAGAATGGGACCTTTAAGAGTATGGAAATGACTTCCTAGAAATGGGGAAAGGAGGGACTTCCCTGGTGGTCCAGTGGTTAAGACTCTGTGCTTCCACTGCAGAGGGCGCAGGTTGGATCCCTGGTGAGGGAACTAAGATCTAGCATCCTGCATGCAGAGTGGTGTGGCCACACACACACACAAAAAACAGAAATAGAGAAAGAAAACTAAAAGGAAACCTTACTTGGAAATAGAGTCTTCTCAGAGGTAATCAAAATGAGGTCACTGGGAATTCCCTGGCAGTCCAGTGGTTGGGACTCCGCACTTTCACTGCAGAGGGTACGGGCTCCATCCCTGGTTGGGGAACTAAGATCCCACAAGCCATGCTGCATGGCCAAAAATAAAATAATAAAATAAAATTAAAATTAAATTAAATTAAATATAAAAATAAAATGAGGTCATAGAGTGGGCTCTAATCTGAAATGACTGGTATATCCTTGTGAAAGGGGAAATTTGGATGGAGACAGACATGCCCAGAGGGAAGATTATGTGAAGATGCATAGGGAGAAGAGGGCCATGTGGCTGGACTGATGCATAAGCCAAGGAACACCAAGGATCCCACGAAACACTAGAGGCTGAAGGAGGTGAGGAAGGATTCTTCCCTAGAATGAACAAAGAGAGCGTGACCCTGCCTGTCCCATGACTTCAGACTTCTAGCCTCTAGAACTTTCAGCTTCCATTTATTGTGAGACAATAAATTTCTACTGTTTTAAACCACCCAGTGGTAGTTTGTTACGGTAGCCCTAGGAAATGAATATACTATATTGGCCTTTGTTGCACGTGTCACAACTCTAATCATTTATTTGTTTACTGTTATTGCCTATTTTCAACACTAGAATGCAAACCCCACCAGGGACAGAGATCTTACATATCTGGTTATCTGCTGTATCCCTGGTTCTAGGAGAGTGTCTGGCAGAGAGCTGATGTTTAATATACATGCAATAAATTAATGAAAGGTGGAATTGAAGAGAAACATTGATCAAGCCTTAAGGACAATGAACAAGAACATCTTCAATCATTCATTGCTAGTTGTTGTGTTTGCTTATTTGTTTGCTTTTTACTACTCTAAGCATCCTTTAAGCCCAACCTTTATCAGGAGTATGATTAATTATTATTAATTATTATTATTAATTATTATCTCTCTATTAAGGTCTATAGATTATTATTGAACCAAAACCTCAGTGGACCTTACTTGGTGCCAAGATGTTTATACTTATAGAACATCAGTGCATTCCATAGGAAAAGGAGAAAAGCAAAGGATCCTTTAAAGGGGAAACATGGTCAAAATAGAAAATATTTTCTGCTATCTGCTCCATACATGTGTCATGGATTGGGTCAATTGTTGATAATGGGAAATTTGATCACAGGTATTTCTAAACCAAAGTATTAATGGATACCTACATTGGTAAAATATGTTACCTCTCTTTCATTTTTTATTTTTTTAACTTTTTATTTTATACTGGTGTATAGCCGACTAACAATGTTGTAATAGTTTCAGGTGCACAGCAGAGTGACTCAGCCATACATATACATCTTTCATTTGGGAGGCAGTAAGGTAATGTAGTTAAAAGCATGGGTCATGGGGTCAGAGAACCCTAGTCAAAGTTCAGGCTCCCTTACTCACAAATGACATGACCTTGTACAAGTTACTTTCTTTTCTAAGCCTCAGTTTTCTCAACACCTCCCACCACAAAAATGAGGGACAATAGTACCTCCCCTAAAGTGGTGACAGGAAAACTAACAGATGATGTTTGCAAGATGTTAGCCCACTGTGTGACACACAGTAAAAATGCAGTAAACGTCGGCTTTATTATTTTAAGAGTTCTCTGGCCAAAGAATCCACCGACAAGATTGATGTTGTATAGTCTGTGAGGTATACAAACCTAAAATCCATTCTTTAGCTCACACATGAATGAAATACTGTAGGCTCACAATGTAAACCTGTTTTTCTTCTGTTGGCCTTGACTACTAACTTAGGGTTCATTGATTTAAATAAAATTGAAGATCAGGAATCACTTTCACTTGTAGAAGCCATATCCCCAGGGTTGTTGTTTAATCCCCAAATATATAATTTTAGAATCCTCTAGCAACATGAGATATCCATTCTCAAAATTGTCACCCAGGCCTGTTAGAAGCTAAGGACATCTACAATTCATGATGAATCTGAAGGAGGTGCTGTTGCCAGCAGACATGTGCGTGTGTGTGTGTGTGTGTGTGTGTGTGTATTTTTAATTTTTTTCTGCATGAAACCATATTTATAAAGCAGCCATAGAAAAGCCCCATGTGTGTTTTTAAAATTTTCTTCCTATGCTATAACCATAATTGCAGCCTAGTATTTGACCATATAACAATACTGCTCACAGAGACCAAGGAAAAAGTGCAAGAGTCGTAACAATAACCAATGGATTTTTTTTATTGCATTATAGTTTATAAAGTATTTTCCTACTCATTAGCTTACTTGATTCTCCCAGTGGACAGGTCAAATCATTATAAGTAATATTTCCATTTCAGAGCAGAAGGAACTGAGGTCAAATGCTCTCATTAAAGTCACAGAGCTACTTGGCGATAGGGGTGGTACTAAATCTGCAATTTTCAACCTCAGGCCTCCTTTCCTTTCATTATAACTTGCTGCAGTAATTATGTAAAAAGTGAGATGGATAGATTAATCATATGGTAGAGTTAGAAGGAGAGATTTCGTGAATGTATCTAGTCCCTACTATTTCCAGGTAACATAGTTTACCATCTCAGTTTATCATCTTTCAAAGCATTACCTCTTGCCCACTTTGAGCACTAACCCCATCAAACAGTAGTGCCATAATATATGTGACTGTGTCAAACACATGATACCGCTCACCCACAAAGCAAAAGATTTAACATCAGCGACGAAATTTGCCATTACATGAAAATGCAGAAAGTTGTCTTGATGTTAGAAATAATTTCAAAATTCACAGAAAAATTGGAAGAAGGAAATGGTCACTTTGCTTTCTTAACATCCATGCTTCCCAGGGAACAGGGAAAACCAGAGGTCATGTCCTACTTATTTCTGGGAAATCCTCCACTTAGTCAAAGTCACAGCTGAATTCACCTACCCCAACAAAACGTGGTCCAAACCCAGGCTAACAGGCCACAGAGGGAAACAATTCAAAGTCAGAGTCTCGTCTTTCAGGGGATGCTGGAGACTGTCTCATCAAGGCAGCCTCAAACTTGAGACCAACCTCTTCATCTCCAGAGTAACAGCATTGTCTCACCATCTGGACATCCAGATCCTGACCCTTCAGTGTTACTACAGACATAGTAAATGCAAAGGCTTGTCCTTGATGAGCTTCAGAAAACTAGTCAATCCCAAAGCGCCACAGCCTCGCTTAAAGCTTCCAGAACACATGGTCTCCTCCCTATAGATTCACAGTTTGCAGCATTTCACCACTTGATTACATACTGTCTTCTGCTCTCTAATTGTTTTATATGTTTCTTTCTTGTTTCCCCAACACATCCCTTAGTCATTTAATTTATTTTCAACTCCCAAAGCACCTCATCCTGTCACCATGATACACATGAGTTCAGCTACTCTGTGCCCTGCACTGAGCTAGATTCTGGGGCTATAAGGGTGATGAATCTAGAAGCTTTGTCCTTCAGAAGCTCCCAGTGTACTACAGGAGACCCTCACATTTACAGCTCACATTGGTAAGACACATGAGCTGCGTCAGCAGGATAAATACGTTGTTTAGAGAGCTTGAGGGAGAATGAGATGTTCCCTGGTGGAAAAAGAGGATGGGAGTGAGGCAAGGGTATTTCAGGTAAGAAGAGTATGACCAAATTTGCCTAGTTTTAAAGAGTGGGTTTGGCATGTTTTGAGAACATCAAGTGTTGTAGTAAGACAACACATGAAGAATGGAGACGTTCAACTGAGTGGTATTACATAGTGAAGGAACCTGAATACTTTAGCATTGTCTTCCCTGTTATAATGTAGGCTCACCAAGCACAGAGACAATGTGTTTCCTTCACTGTTTCATCACCAGCACCTAGGACAGTGTCTGGCACATGGTAGCTATTTAGGAGCATTTTAAAATAATTAGATGAATGAATAAATCAATGATTGAGAGATAGTTAAAGGGAGCCAAGCATGCTATTCAAGCAGTGGCATAACATGATTAGATTGGGTTTTAAAAGGCAGCTTTACCTCCTACCTTGATTCTTTCCTTCGACTTTTAAAATTGCTCTTTTTATAACATATCCTACATGATTTAGTATGTCTCCAGTTTCTACGTCTGTCCTGCTATAGTCTATTCTCAACAAAACAACGAGGATACCTACTTAAAATATAAGCCAAGTCAGGATCTTCTCTAATCAAAACCCACCACTGGCTGCCCATCTCACTTAAGGTAAAAAAACATAGTCCCTCCAATGGCCTGAAAGGTTTCATGCCATCACTGTATCGTGACTTCCTTGTCTTTAATTACAACTTCTCCCCCCCCACACACACACACACAATTTCCTTTCCAGTCCCACCAGACTCCTTGGTACTCCCTGAATAAACCAGGCATGGCCCTGCCCATTCTCTCTGTTTGGAACCATCTTCTCCCAAATCCATGGAGTTCATTTCCTCACCTCTTTCTGGTCTTTGCTTAAATGTCACTTTCTCAGGGACTTTCCTGGTGGTCCGGTGGTTAAGACTTTGTGCTCCCAGTGCAGGGGGCCTGGGTTCAATCCCTGGTCAGGGAACTAGATCCTGCATGCTGCAACTAAGAGTCCACATGCCACAACTAAAAAGATCCCGCATGCTGCAACGAAAATCCCATGTGCTGCAACTAAGACCCAGCGCAGACAAATAAATAAATAAATAAGAAATAAGAAATAATTATTAAATGTCACTCTCTCATAAGGTCCTCCCTAAGCAAGTTGTTCAGAATTTCACTTTATCTTTCCCCATCTCTATTCTCCCTTACTGGCTCCACTTTTTCTTTTTATATAGCATTCATCTCACGCAACCAAACTCTATAATTTGTTTTTCCTGTGTATTGTTTGTTTTCCCCATCTTCCCTCACTTGACAAGAACAGAGATCTCATCTCTATTTCCCCCTACTGATGTACTCTAAGTGTTTATACCTAGAATTGAGCCAGACACATAGTAGGTGCTTTATAGATGGTTGTTGAATTGCATTGACTGTTTATATATTTGAATAACGATTTCAGTTTTGGTAAATCTAAAGCAGTAGGAGATTCATATGACTTGCCAAGCTTGCAAAGTGGTTATTAGAAATGAATGCTATCATGAATGTTAAAATCCTGATAAGAATATAAAGTTCTGTAGGTCTATTAGTCAGTATTTTATTACTGACATCACAAACAGTATGAGTGAAATAGGTCATCAAGTCATCTTACTGCCATATGGAGGCTGGGTTCCCCACTGGCAGGAAAAGACCAGAGAGGAATAAGTGAGCTTCCAAAGAACATGGAAATGCTAATTCATTCCTTGATAAACACACTGCCAGATGGATAGGTTGTGCCAATCCTGCCCACCTAAGCTGGATATTTTAAAAAGGTAGATGAATGAACAGTTCTGAAATAATTAGCAGAAGAGAGAATACCAGAGGTGACTCAAAGGAGAGATTAGAAAGAAACAAAGGTGCATAATGCCAGTGAATGTGGCAGAACTGCAGCTGCTGGGAACCAAAACGTGCAGACATACTCATTTGCTACTGAAGGTAAAGGTAAGTTAGACAAGTTATAGAATATACCTGGGCTTGATGGGTTATTTCATTCTTAAACTTCTGTATGGCCTTCTGCAAATATCAAACGTCCCATGTGTTTTATGTTTGCTCCTCCAGATCCACTCCCCATCCTAGTAGGAGAAGGGCTCACACTCAGAATTAGTGGGTTCCTTTGCCTTCTAGATTTGGATGGGCTTCATCCAATGGGAGACACCTGTAGGAGATTGGAGGAAGGGTGGAGTGTGCAGGCAGGCTATATATTTCCCTGGTTCCCTCCCTGTGGGGTCAGCTGGGTTCTCTGTGACCTTCGAACAAATGCCATTGCTCTTTAAATGACCTTCTCTGCAAGGCTCTCTCCTTCTGGCTGCCAGTAACCTCTCCCTCCTAGCTCTTCTCCTACTATCCCCAGGGTACTTATTCCACAACCCTTGTGGTTTACCAAACCACCTCCACCTTTGAAAACCAACCTTTTCTTAAACCTTATTTGAATTCTACTAATCTGACTGTGCCAGCTGTTGAGTTTCCTGTTGAGGCCTCAACGATTCACATAAATTCTTTAAGGTTTAGTTTTCACATCAATAAGGTAAAAATAGTATTTACCACTTACAGCCATAGTGACCATTAAATTAAGTAACCTTTGTAAAATACCTGACAAAGTAGCTGACCTGGAAGAAAGTGTTCAAACAATATGAGACTCTTGACCTACCTTGCTCGTAAGTTATCACACTGTACTATAAGCACCTGCTTAAGTTGTCTGCTTCTCCCTGGAGACTAAGTGTTCCTTAAGGACAGGGCCACAGGCACAAAGATCCAGACCTGTGCACCCAGCAGGTGCCCTGAGATGTCAGTTACATGATCATTGAATGAACACAGTACACCAGCAGCAGAGAGAAGACAGGACTCCAAGGTCTCACCAGGTAAAAACCAGAACATAAAGCCCCAGAATTTGAAGTTCAAGGTGTTATAAGTAAAGATAGGAGCAGAATGGGAAAGTCTAATTTGATCTTTTTGGCTGTCTAGTAACAATGTTGAAAATCTCTGTCTTGTTTGTGTGTGTGTGTGTGTGTGTTTGTGTATAAACATAATAGATAGCTGACAGACAGATAATAGACAGATAGATAGATGTATCACAATCCCTCAGCCAACTGTTATTTGATGCATTTTCCACAAGAATGACGCCTTGAAAATGAACTGTAACTAATTAAATAGATAATTACACCACACCATTTTCAATTACATCATATCTTTAAAAAAAACACTATTAAAGCAGTGATTAAAGTAAAAGTGAATTTGATTTCTAAAACTTGACTGCTAAAATCTGACTTTATATTTATGGTCCAAATAACATAATTATCAAACCAGCCAAGGCATTAGTTCTTAAAGATTAAAAAAAAAAACCTTAAAAATCAAGTATTATAATACAAACCTAGTCACCTTTGCACATATGGGAAAATTGAAAGAAATATTTTTTTATTTTTATTAAAAACATAACAATGAATAACCTAATATGATGATTTGCTCAGCAATTTCCACTTTTAGTTTAGAGCAGAAATGCATCTTTAAAAATCTCCTCCTACCCTGTGTTTTCCCCCTTGAGTCGCTAAAGTAAGAGGGAGCACATGTTGGATGGGAGGGATTCTGGCAGCATAACCAGAAGTCTATTCTATGTGTCATGAACCACATCAAGAGAATTAAGGGAAGACATAAAAGAGCACACTTCTGGGGATGACTTCCTTTAGCAATACAGCCAGCCCCCAATTTTATCTCATCCTCCTGTTGATTTCCTCTTTCCTCAACTCTTACTAAGAGCAGTTCTTCCTTTTGTGTCTGTCACTGCACATTTGCTAACCAACAAGTGGTGGTTTCTTTTGCTGAATTTCATGACTGTCTAGTAGTGTTTATGTGTGTGTGTGTGTGTGTGTGTGTGTGTTTGTGTGATATGTGTATGTGTGTTTGGAGTTAGGTCAGAGATGGGTGGCATGTTGTCTCTGATTGTGACCCCCAGAAGCACTGCAAGTCCAAGGACGCTACCTGAGGTATGAAGAAGGGTTCTGTGCTTCAGCACACACTTCAGTCAGATGGACTTAGGTTTGAGATCTGCTCTGCCACTCCCCCTTGTGTAGCCTTAGCTTCCCTCCTTTAAGAAAGCATATAATTAGAGTAGCAACCTCACAGTGTTATTCTGAGGAGTAAATAAGATGATATATTTACCACAGTAAGATGATAGATTTCACACATAGCAAGTGTGAAAGAGAACAGGATGAGAAAGAAAGAAGACAGAAAAGAAAAGAGAGAACAAAAAGCCATGAAGTATTAGAGCAGCCCAAAGTTGAGAAGAGCAGAAAGGTGGATGGATGGAGAGAGGGAGAAAGGCAGGGAGGCAGAGAGGGAGGGAAAGGGCACGGCTCTCCTGCTATTCAAAAGAAACCATGTCAAAGGGAACTTACTCCTGGTCTAGTGGCTACTTTACAAAGTACTCTATTTATTCCGAGCAAATAACATGTGTCCTTTAATAATTCCAGCCTTGCCCATACCTGCCAAATATAATTATCTCATTTTCCTTGGTAATTTCTTAGTAGTCACTGAGAGAAAAAAGGCAAGAGGTATAACTCTCCTTTTCCTGCAATACCCGTAGCCGTTTATCTACAATTCTCAAATGAGATTTCTCCCTTTCCACCTTGAATTTTTTCTGAATTGTGTACATGTCTTATCTTGTCTCCTTAGACTATATGCTGCTCAATGGTATGTTCCTGTCTGATTCACATCTCTGTCTTCATGATATGTCTAACAGGAGATCTTCAGGAAGGGGATGCATATATAAGTAAACACAAGTTAAATGGCAAAGCAATAGGCTGCCAGGGGCAGGGATTGATGATTGATAATGGGAAACAGCAAGGAGGCCTAGAGCAAGGGTCCCCTAATCTGCTGGTTCATACAGCACAGAAATAAGTTTGCTTTAAAGGAAGGAAAGAAGGAAGGGAGGGAGGGAGGGAAATAAGCTTTGCCTATGTAAGTAAAGAAAGTTCAGCCTTTTTCTTTACTGCAGGATTTCTTTCCCAGGGCCATTAATATGCTTGAATTAATATTCCCACGAATCCTGGTGGCTCAGTGATTAGGACTTGGTGCTTTCACTGCCAAGGCCCAGGTTCGATCCCTGGTCAGGGAACTAAGATCCCACAAGATGTGCAGTGTGCCCAAAAAAAAAAAAAAAAATCCCTAATAAAAATGGACATTAAAAGAAAAATTCCCACTATGGGTCTATATGGTACATCGCCTGTACCAAACATATTTGACCAAGTAGTTATATCTCTACATATCCTGGAACAGTAGTACTGACAATATCAATCTGGATAATAACACCTTTTGAATAATTTTTAAGATTCTCTGTAGTGATGTTAAGCCTGAAAAATATGTTCTCTGTGCCTCAAACTAAGATGGTTCATAGTCATTGCAGTATCATACTTTCTCTCCAGGGTAGTACAGAAATAAGGTCCTTCTTCTCTTCTTTCTTTGCCCTATTTGAAACATGATACAATGTATAATATTTATTGAGAAAAAGAAGAAGTAGGGGGAGAGGAACAGAGGCAAGAAAAAAATTGTCATTCTGATTTTTTCCTCCTCTCCCTCCAGTGAGTTTGAGGTGAAAATTCCATACTTCACTTGAAGATAAGGCATACTGCAAATACTTCTCTGAGTTAGCTTTTCTTGGGCTCACCTCTATTCCTCAGGTTTATAGGGTTAGTTATAAACAGAAAAATAGATCCGTGTGGGGTTCCTGCTCAATAGGGGCAATGTGCTTTGTGATGAACTTTCCATGTAGACGGCAATCTTGGTGTCACAAAGAGCCAAGTGAAACAGGACTCATTATCTTGCTACAGACTGTCTGAGAGCTAGGCTAGTTCACCTTCGTTCGACAGCAACAGAGCAAGATAATGTGGGTAATTGAATAGTTAGTAAATCCATTTCTAGTCCATTCTTAGCCAAGCATGAAGAGAGAGCTTAATAGGGAGTACAATGAGAAAGCCACGGAGGCACTTAAATGAACAATAAGAAAGGAAAGGAAGGGAAACAGAGCTTTGCCCCATCAGAGTCAGAGGTATCCCAGAACTGGTACCCAAGCACGGCCCACCCCAGGACTCGGGGTCTGCTTAACCCTTTGGATGGTCTCATAGGGCAATTCCTTCCTCTCTCATATCTCTAAGTGGTGGACAAGAAATATTCAATACAAGTGATTGAAATATTCATTAATGTGAGGGAATTCCATACCTTGGTGTTCTCTCTCTCTTATTACAAGAGCTAACTGACTCAGAATAAAGCAAACCCAATGTTTAAATTTGTTTCTGCCTATTAATTGGGAAGTGCTTAAAATATACTCTCTAGAGCAATAAGTAAAAATTATTAATAATAACAGTACTAATTACAGTTTATTAAACACTTATTATGCTAAGCACATTACATGCCAATCTTATTTAATTTAATCCTCATAACTCTACTGTGAGACAGACATTATTATGTCTATCTTCCCAAACTAGGTCCCTCTCTTCCCTGCAAGGTCCCATCCCTCCTGGCCTAAACTTCCAGGTATAAATCTCACAGACCACTCTACCCTCAGCACCACAGGAAACAAAAGATCCAAAAGAAAAGAAAAACATATAAGTTACATACGTTTTTACAGGGTACATATAAGTTACAAAAAAGCAACTCGAATTTCTGCCTCTCTTTATCCTTTCAAAGTAAGGCTTAGTTAAAATAATTACACAAACTAAATGCCACAGAATAAATTATTTTAACGTTCTTATTTTATAATTTTATACAGACCCCAAATTATGAAAATAATGCTAATTGTAAGCAAAGCACTCAATTACGATGTTTAGTTAAAAATAAAAAGATACACAGCCATGTTTAGAGTATGATACACAAACACAAGATAGCCAAAATGAACACATCCCGAATAGTAAGTGTGCTCAGCTCCAGGGGGACTGGTGATTTTTCTGTTCATGTGTTTATTTTTATCTGTCTCCGTATTTTCAAAGTTTTCTCAATTTTATTTGTAGCTAAGATTTACTGAACACTTATCATGCACTATTTTAAGAATTTTACATGTATTAACTCATTCAATCCTGACAACGTTACTAGGTAAGTGCTGTTATTACTCCCCTTTTTACAGATGAGCAAAATAAGGCACAGAGTTATGATCCTTGCCAAGGCAGTGGACAGCACAGCAGCTCTGTAAACCCAGGTGGTGTGCTTTCAGAACCCGAGCTTTTAACCACGACATGCTATTTCCTAGTAATAAGGTTAGCTGTATAGCAAGAAGAAAAAGTATATTAAAATATTATTTTATTTTTAAAATGCACTCTGCAAATGTGCTAATAATCAGGGAAACTCAGGGATGCACACACTGGCGTAAGGGCAGAAGGAATTTAATCAAGGCGTTTTTTTCTCTTTTAAAACCATCATTTCATTGGATTGCAAAAGCCATCAGATTTGCTTCGTGCCATTAAAAGGCAAATTGGACATTAATTTTTGCATTTGAGTGCTTTTCCCTTTGTAATTATCAATAATGAAATTACCATGGAGTCTCTGTCTGGGGGAAAAAAAAAAGACATTCAATGTTTTGTTTTCTTTTCTCACAGTCCCAGAAATGTACCCAACAGCTGAGCTTGCAGATTAGAATGTTCTTCCTGTAATAAGCAGTCACCTCACACCACCTGCCACCAAGGGGGGTAGGAGAGCAGAGTCAATTATCAAGAGGTCCACCACTGTTCAGGTATGTTCTTTTAAGACCTTCAGTTCTACATTGCAGTTTATGGCCTGGAAAGTGGCTTCCACAACGTGATCAAGCTAGGATAATGATCTAATTATAAAACCAATCAGAAACTCTGTGCAGCTTTTGTTTTGTTCATTGAAAGGTTGGGAGATAAAGAGAGAAAAAAGAAACATGCTCTGAAGTGCTTGCATTTTGAAAATGGGAATCTCAGCAAAGGCCAACTCTACTTTGTAGTGTTCCTTCGAAATCCTCACCCTCTACTCTTCCATCAGAAGTCTGGGGCTAGATGTTAGAGCTTATGGATATGCTTGGGGCTGGAGATCACTCTAAATATGGATGGAATTTGGGGTATCCGCAGTGCAAGATAAAGTCCTTGAGAAGGGTCAAGAGTTGAGTTCTGGGAGTTCTGAAAAAGGCAATAATAATACAGATCATTAACAGAAGACAGAGCTTAGAGTTAAGAATAAGATAGGAACTGAGTCACAGCCAGAGCACATCAGTAACAAGCAAGGAGAGTCAGAGGCAAGAATAAGATGCTCAGCTGGGTGCTTAGCTATGTTTATGCTCTTTGGGTAACATTACATCCCAGTTGCCCTGGACAGTTCTGGTTTATGTCTGTTGTCTACTCAAAAGTGTCCTGATTTGGAAGATAAACTATAAGGGCACCATAAGAATTGCTAATGTGCATGTGGCAAAGTGAAATTGGCTCCTAGAAGCTCCTATAAGTGGAAATAACTGAGGGGCTCTTTAGAAAGAATAATGTTAAACATTGAGATTTTAAATGCGCCTCATTCTTATTGTTACTCCTTAAGGGCCGATAAAATCCTCTACCCAAACTGTCTCTCTTCTGAGTGGGGGCAGCAGGAGGAAAAGGGAATCAAGAGAGGTCTGTGGTCAATATTTGAATTGATACCAGAAAGAAACAAGAAAATAATCAGAGGACAAAAAAGGAGTAGAGTGTAAGAAGGAATCATACAGGTCAGAAATAGGAAGCCGGAAGGTGTGTAGAAACGCAGATGCCACAAGAATTTGTGGTAGTCTAAGAAAGGGCACTGGACTTCCAACAGAACTGAGTGATGGAGTCCATGAAATCCAATCTAGATTTTAAGAAAGAGGGTGATATCAGCTAATGTCAGAGATTCATTAAACACACACCTACACACACACACACACACACACACACACACACACATGCATCACTCGGACCCATTTCTTTCCCATCTCAGGAGAAGGGGCAATCATGGTCCGATAACTGCATCACTACTAGAGGGGGGACATATAATCTCATGGACAAGAGTCTTCAATCAGAATAAAGGGATTTGCCACTTTCCTTTCATAAAAGAGCGAATTATCCCCCTCGTCCTCCTTTTAGGACAGCTTGTGCTCCCAGGTTGCCTTCTTTTTATAGTGCTTTCTATTACAAATCCTAATTCATCCCAGGAGAGAGTCTTTCACACAATAAAATGTAAATAAGGTGTGCAAAGTGAGTTTTAAACACATTTCATGACAGGTGTAAAACCTGACGGGGGAAACTATCAGTAAGAATCTGTTATCCGCTAAAACGCTGGTGGATAGCCAGCTGAGGACAGGTACAGGACACGGCACAGGCACTTTCAGGAGGCATGGAGTGACTTGTGGAGATGGGAAAGGGACCTGACAAGGAGGCTGGGAAGTTAAGAGACAAAGGCTCTCCTTCAATATTGCCATTTTCTCAAGCGAGTCTGGGCCACCTTGAACTTAGTTACCCAAAGACAAAGAACAGTGGGGCTGAAAACCATGCTTTCTAACTTCCAGAGCTTAACATAAATGGTGGGCAATTGCCAACGAAGTTTGACTCAAGAGCCCAAGAAAGGCTTCTCTGATCACCCCACCCCCAATCTCAACTTCTCCCAGGCAGAGGACTGACACTGCATCATCTTATCCCTCTTAAAACAGTACTATCTTTAGGAAGAGTTGCAACTTATACTTTAGTTAGGAATTTGAATTAAAGTGTGGTGAAATAAACAGGGGGGGAAGAATAAGAACTAAGATGTGCTGAGCTTCTACAGAGCACCAGGCATTGCGCTAGTTTGTCATTTTATACTGAAAGACCCCTCGCTATGCAGCTTATTGCTTCTATTACTCCCATTTTTCAGGTGAAAAAAAGAGGCTGAGAAAAGGGAAGAAACTTGGTTAAGGGAACACAGTTAGAAAGCAGTGGAGACAAAATTTGATACTGAAGGTTCTGGATATGGATGGAAGGAGGGAAATCATCAGAAGCCTAAGTTCCCTGAGCATCTGAGAAAATGACAACAGCCAGGAACGTGAGATGTTCTTCTCACCACTTCCCCTGGCAGCTCATTGTCCTATCCCAGTCCTTTATTGTCCTCACAGAGCCCTCCTCCATCCTCCAAATGCTAAGCAGCCTCAGCTTCCTCTACTGCCCCCAGGTACCAGTTACCATATCACATGATTTATTTATCGATAGTTCTTGGGTAGCACTTCCTACAATCTGTGTTTCGCTTGTTTGTTGATTTATCTGTTGATAAGAACCTCTAGGAAGGCAGGAACCTAGCTGTTTCTTGTTCACTCTTCTAGACTGGATCTACCCAAGGATCTCGCCCATAGTAGATGTTCCATTTGTTGAATGGATTAATGGGTGTCTGAAGAAATGAATGAATGAATAAATGAACAACCAAAGACACAAACAAGGAGCCTAGAATACCATAGGACAGATCTGCCTTGTTTTATAATTTGGCATAATGCTATTCTTTTTTTCTGTTTAGGAATTCCTCTTGACTCTCCTGTCTTTAAGCTTTTATTTTTTCTCCTAGCAAGAAGGCCAGGGAGAAGAATGACACCGATACACTGGATGGACGAACAACCGGACATGACAAGGGTGTCCTTCCTTCCTTCTCCCTTCCTTCTCCCGTCTCTGTCTCAGACCATATCTCCCTGAATTGGATATTGTTGAGTCTGTGAAAAACAAAGCACAAAGCTTTTTCTTACAGTCTCTGGTGCAGCCAGAGCCTTAGAAACTGGAATGCCCCTTCTGCACCGTCACACAGAGGCTGCGATGCCTGGGTCTATGAGTCACCATCACCTTTATGTTTTCCTCTTCCAAAGGCACGGACAGTGCAATCTTTGTTCTGCCAGTGGCACAACTACCCTGGGCTGTCAGGCTCAGCCTAATCTTACACTAGGTCACCTCAAGTCCATGCAATGGCTGCACATCCCTGCTGCGGAAAGATAGGTTTTTTGACAGCTTGTCTCTCTGACATTTCAGCCATTAGGGGCTCAAGGAGGGAAAGATGCTGATGGATGGATTCAGCTGCCTCCTTTATGCAAATCCTCTCAACCCGTGCACCCTGCCACTTCATCTCTCTGTGTGGCTGGGGCCCCTGTGGCAGGAAGCATTTTGTGCAGGTTGCCCTCAGTGGCTCGTTAGTGGCAGGGCTGAGCCAGGGTGATGGTGGCAGCGATGGCTGCCTCAGACACATTTCAGTCAAGCTGTAGCAAGCTTCTGCCAAAAGCCGGGAGCCAGCAAAGGAGCTGCGGTGACTGCCTGGGGCTCAAATCAGATCATCCCTTCCCTGTCTGGAAAAAAAAAACTTCCAGCCACTCAGCCGGGGGTGGGGTGGTGGTGGGGGAAGCCTAAGGAAGCCTGAACCCTAACTTCTCACTTGGCTTTGACAGCTGGTTCTGTGTCAAATGCAAAATTACATCTGAGCTCTTAGCCGGGCTCCAGAGTAGCAGAGGCATCCTCTGTGGCAGACGAGAACACTTCAAGGTGAAATGCCTTTCACGAGCATTCTTTTTTCTTTTTGAGCTGCTGAATCAATGCTCTCAGCTACACATGTTAGATTCCTGCATTTCTATTGGATCGGCTCTGTGTGTGAGTGTTTGGATGGACAGCCCTCTTGAGGCAAGTTCCATCTTCCAGGTTATCAGACACTGGCAACGGCAAGGAAATCTCCCCTCCCTTCCACTGCCCACAGAGCTGCCTCTGATCCTCTCTTCAAGCACCATAGATACCAGTGCCACTGAAAAGGAGCCTGGAGGTTAATCAGCCATCTTTGGTACACGAGAACGTGTGTGAGGTACGGGAAACAAGAAATAAAGAGAAGTGAAGGGCACGTTAGGTGCTTTCATCATGTCCTCAAGCCCTTTGCCCTCCCTACAGCATGCTGCCACCTCCTGGGGTGTAAAACCAGTTCCTCCATCACTTGGTTGAGGAGAAGACTCCAAATGACTTTCATAGATGAAGGAGTTTTCCAATCAGTACCCTGTAGGGAACAGATGCACGACTCCAACTCTCACTCCAGAAATCAGCCCTTAGGGGGGAAATGCATGAGGGAGAGAGGGGAAGTGTGTGCGTGTAGAGAGAGAGAGGGGGGAGGGAGGGAAGGATGGAGGGAGGGAGACAGGGAGGGAGGAAGTGGGGGGGTAGCGAGGGATGGAGAGAGGAAGTGAGGAAGTGAGCAAGAGAGACAGAAGGGAATTTGCAGGATTCTTACCTTAGGAAAGTGGTACTTAGGTTTAAAGAACTCTGTCCATGGTACAGTGTAAAATAACTAATTAGATGACTCTTTTAAAGAGAAGAATACTGAAGGCAAACAGAAAAACCTAGCTAGAAGCACTGAGGCCAATTTTGTCATTATCGAAATAGTAAAGAACTACCACCAAGAATCAAATTGTATTGCTTCTCCAACTGAACCTTGAGTAATGTGTTTTTTTTTGTTTTTGTTTTTTTTTGTGGTACGCGGGCGTCTCACTGTTGTGGCCTCTCCCATTGCGGAGCACAGGCTCCGGATGCGCAGGCTCAGCGGCCATGGCTCACGGGCCTAGCCGCTCCGCGGCATGTGGGATCTTCCCAGACCGGGGCACGAATCCGTATCCCCTGCATCGGCAGGTGGACTCTCAACCACTACGCCACCAGGGAAGCCCTTGAGTAATGTTTTAAATGCGAAGATCTTGGTTATAAGAAGCAAATTGAAACTCTGACTTCCTTTTGGACCTAAAACCCTAAATGGTGCTTACAGAAGATTTATTTTATACCTCTCTTTCAATATTTCATTAACTTTTCCTTAAAGATTTGACTAGAGAGAACCCACATGAACATAATATATTTGGCATCAAGTAATGAGATTTTTAGAAAAATCAAGATGAATGTCCAAAGAGGTTCTATTTTACTAAAAATAAAAAAAGAAATATAAACTATTTTTTATCATGGGCTTAAAGATGTTTTACTGTATTAAGTTTGCATCTTCTATTGAATTCTTCTACCTTCACATTTCTATTCATATGTACTTTTATTGTTATCATTGTTATGGCTTCAAAAGATTTTAACACAAAAGATTTAAATCATAGCAGCATTTGCTCTGTTCAGAACTAGTGCAAAAGGCAGCAAGATGTCTTTTCCATGCCCTACAATCCAGGGAGCTACTAACCACAAATAAGAAAAAAAAAAAAATCTACATTTGATGCCAAATACAAATAGTGGTCCTGATTTCTGGAAAGAGGCTTCAAAGTGGACCTTGATGACGTGAAATAAAAAGGATGCAAAAATAGTTAACATGAAAGCTTTCTTTGTGCACACGTGTGCAAGTCTTTGATATTTTATTGAGTCATAACTTCTCTAAGGAATAAATTTCAACATTAAATTACCCCAAACAGGCGTGAAGGCTTTCTTTCAATTTCTTAAATGCTCTTGCATCAGGGAAAATTTATTATGTAATGGGAAAATATGAGTGTGTGTCAACAAAGCCAGCCTGTCTGTTGCTCACTTTTGGATCTAGGCCAGGGCTATATTAATGAGCTTGGGACCTAAGATTTAGGTCACCCACCGTAACTTGATTTTGATCTCATGGTCTTATTTCTTTCCATTTTTGTTGCAATTCAGTAAAGTAAAAAAGATGTGATTTTTCTGTTCTTCCTAGTTCATTTTTCCTTTTAATAGTAGTGTCTGGTAGGAAGGTTTTTTAAAATCCATTTTTGATCATTCTTTTTCTTAAGTCATGACCAATTGGTTTTAAAATCCTGGTTCTTTACCTACTAGGGTAAACAATTGCATCCTTGTATTTTTGCTTTGTGCAAATCCCCTGGGACAAAAAAATATACTAGACTTGCATGGGTTTTAAAGTTGGAGAGACCTGGGATCAAGCTGCTATTCAGTTTGGCAAACTGCTTATCTCAGTGGGCCTCAGTTTCCTAAACTGTAAAAAAGAGGAATCATAATACCTTCTTTAAAGTTCTCTATAAAGAGAAGTGAGATGGTAGAGAAACATTATACGTGGTAGGTTTGATGTATCACATATCAGCTGCTTGACAGGAGGCGGGTTAACTAACAACCAGAAGAAAAATTGGCTAAAAGTTCAAACCATAACTTGAAAAAGTAGTGAGAGAAACAAAAAATGACAATTACTATATTTAAATTTTATTGTACTTATACGAGGCTTCTGTGTGGTAATTTGAATATATGTGCCAATTTGAGAGCAGGATTATCTTTAAAGGTAGAAAGAACAGTAAGTAGGAACACTATGGAAATATTTTTGATAACAAAATATAATCTGTGAGGATAAAATTGAGCAATGTAGGTTAACTTTTTAAACATAAATGCTATTAAAAATGTACCATGTTCTTAATATTACCATTTACAAGAAGCAGCCATTTTTCCACACGGGAGTTAACTATAGTCATCCAGTACCAAATTTCCATGATCGTGCAAATAATGATAATAAGTGACATTTCCAAAGAACAGAATATTATAAGTGAAATCATCATACTCACCAACACTGAAACAAAGCCAAAGGCTCTCCTGCCTTTTCTGTTTAAGTAAAAACAGTTGCAGTTTTCAGCTGGCTACAAGACCCCAAGAGGATGATAGGAAAGATGTAATAAGAAGAACTAAAATGGGATTTTGAAAAAAAAATGAGAGAATCTAGACGTCAATGAGGAACTCTAGACCAAACTAGGCCTTGTTTCCAAGTCATCAAACTACAGTTTGAATCTACAACTACAGTTTCCAATCCTAGCTGATCATCAACATTTTCTTTAAGAGGTTAAAAAAATCAAATTTTTAGGGTACTAGTCTGGGGAGTGGAGCAGAGACAAGACTGCAGTGATTTTTAAAAGCTGATCCAGGAGATTCTGAAGTTCTGGCAGACTTGGGAACCACTGGACGAAGGACAAATGATGTCCTTATGCCATTACCAGTCAACTCTACCATGTGGCTCCCCTGGTGCACAGCTGCACTGCTTAATTCTAGATATGTTTTGATTAGACACAGATGCATTTAATTAGCAGGTTGTATCATCAATTAGAATGTGAACCCGAAAAGTCACCTTCTTGCTTAGATATGCTTTGAACACAGATTTTAATATGTGAGGATTCCTGATGTAATAAAAAGGGGGGGAGACATTCTAATGAAGTGATTAAACATGAAAATATTTCACCTGGGGTTGTAATCTAGAAAGTTAAGAATTCCTGAATAAGCTAATAGTTGTAGGCCTACATCTAGCCTTAGTCAGAGAATCTGGGTATGCCACAGAATAGGAAAAAGAAAGCGATGATAATAATAGAAAAGCAACATTCCATTTTTATATCATTTTCCCCAAAGCATTTTCAAAAGACACTCCTGCCCCATTTCCATGAAGGGAAGACTTACATCAAAGGAAGCTTGTAACGTCTGCAGATTCCTGAAGTCTTTCATTCCATCAAAATTTGTTCATTTAGTTCTGATCTCGTCAGGAAAAATCAACAGCTACTACTGCTATTACTATTGAAATATTACTCATTTACTTATTTAGCTTTATGCCAAGCAGATGAACATGTCAATCAAAATATGTCACGTCCGTCAACCCAATATTTAGAGGTGAGGAACAGGGGGCTCAAAGAATTGGGAGCCAGAATTATTTGAACATAGGTTAATGTGATACCAAGGCCATAAACAGCACCACACACCAAACTGAGAATACAGAGACTCAACTTTAAATGACTTCACCAAGGAATGACTTTCCTATTTCTCTTTACATTCCCAAATCGGATTCTACTATCAAAATAGATGTTTCACCTTCTCACATCCACACTCAAAACACCCATTTACTACACACTTTAAACCTGCAAGTCCTATAAATTCTCCTTGCCTCAATTTTTTTTTCTTTTAAAAGGGGGCAGCTATAAAATCCCTTGCATGACTGCAGAAATTCCCACTCCAATCACATCATGGGCATCACTAATTGCTCATGCGAGCTGGATGCAGCTAAAAGTCCTCCTCGTTAAAGCAACTTAGATAATCATGTCTTATCCATCTGAGTTGGTATTCAGGTTGAAACCTATTCACCATTCACAGTTTACATATTCCCTAAAGTTATTCTTGATTTTTTTTTTTTTTTTTTTTTTTTTTGCGGTACGTGGGCCTCTCACTGTTGTGGCCTCTCCCGTTGCGGAGTACAGGCTCCGGACGCGCAGCCTCAGCGGCCATGGCTCACGGGCCCAGGCGCTCCGCGGCATGTGGGATCTTCACAGACCGCGGCACGAACCCACATCCCCTGCATCGGCAGGCGGACTCTCAACCACTGCGCCACCAGGGAAGCCCTATTCTTGATTTTTTGATCTAAAATTCCATACAGGTTATATAAATCTGTGAATCAGTTTATATTTAAATGTGGGTTTATGATAATACTATATGGACACTTAATGATGAGTCTGTTGACCATATCAATATGTGGAACATCCCAAGAATAATGAAATAAAGAGTCAAAAGATCTTCTTGAGTTCCAGAAGACAAGGAGCATTTGATTAGCAAGTTTAAATATAATTTCTTAGAACTTCTCTGAGAGACAAAGAACAAAGCTAGAATGTGGAGTCATGAAGCACGTATAAATCTGGGCAATTTGTCAACAATCACCCCAGATGGAATTCTCAATATGCTTTAGTAAAGATCTATACAGTGTCCCATGTAAAAGGGGATTTATTTTCTGGCTGCCAAAGATACTTTACCTGAACCATGGGTATCATAAAGCTTAAAGAATCCCAAAGCTTCTCAGAAAGCAGTTCCTTTTTTTTTAACCTAAAAATTGTGGAATGCATTGCAAGCTCAACTGTGTCTAGCAAGAGCTTTTTACTCAATGTGGGTAAGAATTGAGCAAACAAGTGAAATAAGGCTTTGAAAAGGAAACCTTAGTAAAGATCTAGAACAACACTACATGGGGGAAAATGGATGAACCAAACAGCATGGAAACTTGGGACATAAAGAAACAAAGCCCTCAGGGAACATATATACTAATTCTACAGCATTTATGAGTCAGTTAGAAAAGCCAGTCTCAGACCAGGTGGACAGTAAAGGAAAACCACTCAGCACAGTTCTGGATTGGTCAAAGAAATCAACAGGAAAGCCAAAAGCCAAACCTACTGTCATGTAAGCTGGCCCATGACTTGATCTCCTGAGATGAACCTCTTGGTGGTCACCACAACCTATAACTTACCTTCAAGCCTTTACTCACCTTTCATATTTCTCCCTTATACAATACATACACATAGACATCAATATTCACCCATGCACATATGTGCACAAGGGCTCAGAAACATAAGGCATACAATTCTCATTGTGGGGTAGGTTTCTAACGGGCATGGAGTAAATCCAAGACTTTGCTGAAGTATCCATTTAATTAATTAAGACAATGAACTTGGGCTCTGAGCAGAGTGTCTGGCATACAGTAGGTAAACATTAACTATTATTATCATGTTAAAAGGGCTCGTGACTCTATATATACTAATCTAATTTCAACCCTTATGAGGGTATTGATTGTGGCAAATTGGGCTAAAGTTGTGACTCACCCAAGACCACTAGTGAAGACAGTGTTGTCATTAAAATCCAGGGATAGCCGGCTACGGAGCCTGTGTTTTTTCTGTTGAGTCAAACTGCATTCCAATAGCACATTAAACACTATTTGGATATTGAAAGGTTAAAAACATGCCCCCCCCCGACACACACCAAAAATTTAAATAAAATAACAAACCACAAAATAACTAACCTAATCCAGACCAGGCAGTCTTTTATACTCCATTAGCCTCATTCAGAAACACAAACTATAGGATTGATGGAGAAGTTTATTTCTGCTTGACAAAATTAATGCTGTGTACACTGACGCTTCCTGCAGTAATAATCTCTCAAGTGTAACACTTTCACTTGAGCCTCCATAAATTGTGCTCAGCTCAAGATTAGCCCCCTTCATTTACCCGCTTATCTGACCTATGCGAGTTTATAAGTAATCAGACTGGCACAAACCTATCATATCAATTCACAGGTTCACACAAAAATGTACTATATTTGCTAACAGATATTCCACGCTGCACTCCGTGGCCAGATATTAATCTTGTTAAAAGGGTGATTCCATCATATCCTTCACTTGCTCAGAAATGGCCAAGGCTTCCTTGTAGCTGCTAGTGTGAGAGCCCCACAGCCTAGCCTCCATTTACTACTTTCCACAGGAGAGATCTACCCTCTAATCCAAATTTTTCTCATCACCCATTCTTTGCATGAACCCGCTGTCTTGGCAAGTCCGATCTGCACGTGACTCATGCTGTCCATTTTCCCTTTCTTTCCATTCAAATTCTGCTCTCTCATTCCCCATGGAACAGGCCACAGGCTCTGGCTCATCTCTGAATTCCAACAATAGCGATTATAGCAATCGTTTTGTTTCTTATAATCTGTTGCATTAGACTATGCTAGGAGAATGTTTTGTCTCCATAACAAAATTGCAAGCTCCTGGGGGAAAAAAACTATTTCTGGTAATAAATGCCTTTTGGGGCCTAGAACAGTGCTTCATATCTCAGCACTGAATGAATTCATCCATTCATCGAGCAAGTATTATTAAACACCTATTATATAACATAGACTATGCTATTACCTCAAAATTCAAGAGTAAACAAGATAGACATAACCATTGTTCTTATAGAACTTTAATTAGATGGAGACAATTACTTCATCAGCACTTTCAATAAAGTGGGATAAATGGGACAATTGGGGTAAAGTTCATGTTCTAGAGAGGCAAGTGGCAGCAGTGGAAAATAGGGTAAGGGTCAGGAAGGGCTTTTTAGAAGATACCATTTACTCATTACATGAATAACTGGATCAGGGAGAGAAGGAAGAAAAGAGGAAAGGATGAAGCACGCATTGAAAGTTTGTAATTACATGTTCCTGCACTTTGGTTACATATACATAAATAGACAAATACAAAGACAGACACACGCATACATACCACAGACTGTTCCCTACATACTAACTGGGAGAAGAGTAAGGTCTGAATCTCATAAATCTACAGCCATCTACTTTCAGCAGAAATCCGCCACAACAATTCCATTACACACTTGAATTAGTGGAAATCTAAGCTCAACGATTCAATTACTTTCCTGACTAAATTAACAACTGTTTTGAGATACATAGATCCTCCACAAATACTCTTTCTTACTATATCAATGCAAATGTCCCCGATCCACATGTCAAGATGCATCCTAGCATGTAATCAATTTTTATATTTATTTATTTATCCCCTTGAGATAGTTCAAGGAAGTCCATTCTGAAGCTCAAATAAAGTTCAGTTTTAAATTCCAATTCCAGGTTGAGATTTATGCCAGCTCTTATTAAGCATATGCACCCACCCGTGTCCATAGGCCTTTCTGGTTTCTGAAATATGGAATAATTCTCCTTGTATTTACATCCTTTCAGCCTGCTTATTCAGCAAGCTTTCTAAATAGATGCTGGTTTGTTCCAGGGTAATAAAGGGAGCTAAAGGGGACCTTGGAATTGGGGCACAAGGTCAGAAATAGACACTCTTATAAACTGATAATTACAAAAATACACACTGTGGGTAGGACTACTGCAGAAATCTCCCCAGAAGGAGGTGAGGGAGTATACTGTGCAGATATACAGGAGATAATTATTCATTCAGTTGAAAGGCAAGTTCAAAGGTCCTAAGGCAGGAGCATATCTGATCTGACATGTTGGAAGAACAGCCGTGGGGGGGCAGGGCATTGAAAACTGAGGGCAAAGAGTTACTTTTGTTTTGGCTGATGGGGGAGGAGAGGTCCTACTGCACAGGGCCATTTCAAGAATAAAGTTTCACCCTGATTGAAGGGAGCCATTGGGTTTTGAGCTGCAAAGTGATTCCATGCACTTTTATTTTTAAAGGATTCCCTTTTACTTCCTTAATTTAGCTTGAAGGGGTGAATCTTTATCTGATTTCACCAGATACACCAGACAAGACAATACCTTATCTGTGGTTAGAAATGACTGGTCATTTTACAAGGGTATTAAGTTTCTAGAGTTTAATGATACACCATCCCTTTAAGAGAGTCAAAATCTGATTTTTTTTAAGCCGTTATTATTATTTTTTTTTTTTGCGGTACGTGGGCCTCTCACTGTTGCAGCCTCTCCCGTTGCGGAGCACAGGCTCCGGACATGCAGCCTCAGTGGCCATGGCTCACGGACCCAGCCGCTCTGCGGCATGTGGGATCTTCCCGGACTGGGGCACGAACCCGTGTCGCCTGCATCGGCAGCCGGACTCCCAACCACTGCGCCACCAGGGAAGTCCAATCCGTTATTATTTTTGCTTCCACAGAGCTTCCCTGGTGGGAAATTTTCTTGCAGAAAGTGCAAGGAAATGCAGAACATGAGAATCAGCCTCAGATGCCCTGCTAGATGACCCCAGGGAAGTTCTCTGGTTTAACCCTCACAGGAACCCTGCAGAGTAGGTGCTATTTTCTTAGAAATGAGAAAGCAGACTTGGAGAGAGTAATTGGCCCAAGGCCACACAGCTAGAAATGCAAGTGATAAAATTAGAACTCAGGACTAACTGATTTTGTGGACCTTGATCTTTCCATGCTGACCCAAAATTCTTTGCTGGACAATTAAAATTCTTAATATAACTTTTAAAAATAGAAATTCTAGTTTTGCAAATAGTCCTTCACAATTTTGATGAGGATGAATTAATACCACTGGATGTGTGGTACATCCATTGCAGCTTGATTGCCAAATCTGTTCTCCTGAGGGTCAGACTTTTTTCTTGGTTCTTCCACCAAATGATAGCCATTCCTGAAAATGTCTGGAACAAATCCTTATTTAATAAGGTGGGTTGGAGTGTAGTGTGTGTATTTATGTAATGCACGAGTGTGCAGGAGAGGGACGGAAGGATGGAGGAAGGGAGGGAGAGAGAGAGGGTCTTGATTTCAGCCATGGAAAGGGGTAGCCACATCACACAGAGCTGGTCCCTTCCCAAGGGCACACAAGCCAGAAAGCACACTCCAGGCAGCCTGAACTTGCCAGCCCCAGCCTTGAACCTCACACTTGACAATAGGAGTTGCTTACTAGGGCAACCTCATCTTCTTTAGAGCTCAGTTAACAAATGACATATTTCAGAACATCCATCTATAGAGTTCCTGCTTCTCTCCTAATCATCTCCCATTCTTTCTCTGACTTGCTTGCTATTTTTTTTTTAAACTGACTTTATTTTCTTCCCCTTGAAAAAAAAAATGCATCACGCTTACTGGATACAGTAATAAAAGTAAACGAATCTTTCCCCCTCCTTCAAAGAAACGAAGCCTTTTACTTTTATCTTCTCAAGCAGACTGGAATAGAAAGTCTTTTTTTTTCCCCCCTCTTAGCAGTGGGAGTGAATACCTTCTATTCAACAACTCCACCCATGCACTGGGTGGCTGCCTCCTCAAAGGATTAGTGAGGTCCGCAGAGCCCCCTAAGAAAAATAATTGCTCTAAGAATTCATAACTCATAACAGAGCAAGGATTTTAGGATAGGTATTTGTCTCCTTAGAGACCTGGAGGAGGGGGGAAAAATCAAACTTAGAATGAAATACCCAGAGGGGTTAGGAGGGGTTGAAAGAGAGGAAAGAAGTTACCGAGCAGCAAATGCAATTTGGATGAGGATGATAAGGAGGCCAAATTAGCAGAGAATATTGGCTAAGGACCCGGGTGCTAGAATCACCAAGATCTTTGTTCAAATCCCAGTTCCTACGCTTATGAGCTATGTGATTTTTGGCAAGGTGTTTAACACCTCTCTGATGTCTAATAGAGCTCGGCAATCATAGAGTTGTTGGGCTCATTAAGGAAAACAATGTGTGGGAAATGTTTATTCAATACAGTACCTGGATAGCCTTCCTCTGAGGGTACCTGTTTGATTACAAAAGGGACTCCCTAGTAGACTGGCCAGAGGAGGCCATCCAAAAAAAGGCAGTGTTTTGAAACGAGTAACTGATTAACAACTGTGCTCCCATTCACAAATCAGCCCCAACTTATCCTCTAACCTTGAGACAATTACTCAATCATGAAGAAAGGGTATCAGTTGGAGGCAAAGCCAGGCAGGGAGAGGACAACCAAGTTATAATTCTCCCTCTGTGTCCAACAAATTATACTACCATGGGCAGGTCACATAACCTTTCTGGACTTCATTTCTCTTTGTGTAAATTGAGTTGGGCTAGACTAAACTCACAGGCTCCGAATTCTAATACTCTTTATGGGCTTAATTTCCCCACTAGAGAGGAGGCCATTTCTAACTCTGTAAGCATGACAGCATTTGACAACTGTCCCCAGTTCCTGTATGATGGTCCGTTATCAATTCCAATTATGGGACCAGAAGAGGAGCAATCTGAAACCAGCCTTGCAGGGATCTGTGCCTGAAGGGAGGGGACGAAGCTATTAAGGGTAATGATCAAAGCCTGACCATTTCATGGGGAAGCTGTTAGGCAAATTCACTGCTTTATCTCTAGGATCATTTCTCCTGGTCTAGATGCCTGCAGGGCAGGACACAGAAGAGGGCTCAGCCACTTCTCCCAAGAAGATAAATGAGTCTTGAATGATTCCCACTTACAATATTAATTATGAAATTGTCCATTTACTTTTTCATCCTTCTTTGCAAATCATTCTAAAAGTAATATCATTTAAACACTGATTCACTTGCTGTGCCCAAGTGATCTCCCCATGGAAATCCTAGCCACTGTAATATTTGAAAATGCGCCTCTGAATTAGCAAGCCTTGCACAAACTCTATTGGCAAATCCAATCATCCCTCTGCCATTGGGTGTTGTTATTTGTGGTTTCCCCTTAAAGAATCAGAGTTTGCTAGCCTTCACTCCCATTCAGTCTGAAATCATATGAATATGCTGTGAGTTTAGCGGCAGCAACTCTGTTAATATCAATATACAGTTAATATCAATATACAGTTAAAGAACCACACGGCATAATAAAAACAAAAGCTCCAAACGATATCTGAAAGGCCTTTTAAGAGCAGAATAAATGCTCTAGTGATACTTCCCTCTCCTCTTATCATCAAGACTCTTTTAAACAAGAGGGTACAGGCTGTGTTGGTATTTACATTTCAGGTGTAAAAAAAAGTTGAGGAGGGATGTAATAGATTTAATTAGCTCCATAATTCCTGGGTTTTCCCAACCAAACAACGCAGTTTGTTACTAAAAGTAAAAGTTAGTAATTTTTTATTAGAGGCCCCACCAAATGTTTCTACCTAATGTTGACAAAAACGACTACAAAGAGATGAAATTTTAAATCTCTGCGTTCTACAAATAGAAAATGAGAATAATTGGGACTCCTGGAGGAAAGCCACATAGATGCCTCAATGAAGGAAAAAGAACTATTATGAAACAGCATCTCACTTGGGAATGGGAATGCTGATGCTAGATTTTAGACCAACGTTCCATCACTAAAAACAGGGGTAGTTCATCCAAACTGGGTGGAGGTGCTGACTGGACGCCATTTAGCTAAACGAGTGAAATTCCCCACAGAAACCCCCCTTCCTGATCTTTACCACTAAACCGAAGACACAGGGAATTTCAGATTTGTAAAATATTTTTACAGCGATACATTCTAATCACACATTCCACACTGGATTTCCAGCTATAACACCTGACTATGTGTTTAACCAAGACCACCTTAGCCTTTCCTCAGCTTGGTTAATCTTTAGACGGGCTTCTTCCTGACTCTAGGACCCTCAGTGACCCTCTTCTTACAGCATTTATTTTAGAAAACTCATAATTTTAAGTCTCTTCTCTGATCCTTGGAATATAAATATTTTTTAAAGCCTCTGGCCAATTTTTACCACACAGGAATGTATTTCTCAAGGTCCTGGGAACCATCTCTTTGAAATGTAATCAACAAAGGAGATAGTACCCCCTCTTCCAATTTCAGTGGAAGAGTAGAAACCTAACTCTCGGCAGGCACCTTGCTTCAAGTTGCAAAATAACCTCCTGTCATAAAGCTATAAGAACTTTGTTTTTCTTTTGCCAGTTAGCAAACACAGGTGGTCTATGACTTTAACATCCTCCAGTACTTTTTTATTAGCTCGCATCAGCCCTTAAAAAAATCCTACCTCTGGTAGTGTATATATGTCCATGCCACTATTGATCAGCTCGGTGCTTTGTGACCACCTAGAGGGGTGGGGTAGGGAGGGTGGGAGGGAGGGAGACGCAAGAGGGAAGAGATATGGGGATATATCTATATGTATAGCTGATTCACTTTGTTATAAAGCAGAAACTAACACACCATTGTAAAGCAATTATACTCCAATAAAGATGTTAAAAAAAAATCTTACCTCTTCTTCTTCTTCAGTGAGTTGAATTTCGACTTGATTGTGGCCTCTGTCCCTTATTGCAGTAGCCTTAAATAAAGTCTTCCTTGCCTGTTTAACTTTGGCCAGTGCAATGTTTGCTTTGACATATTTATCCTGCCCATGCCAGAAGCTTTCTGATGATGAGCAAGGGTCCCAACACCTCCCTGGGTAGCCATTACTTCTTTGATCATCCCTGACATTAGACAATTCTCCCTTACATTATTCATTATTACATTATAAATTCTACCCACCAAAGCTGGTTCTGACATTGGGTTCTGACACTGGGTGCTAAGTCCCATAGCACCCTCTACCTATGGCAGTCAGAGGCACTGTGGTTCTTTGGAGCCCTCCCAGTAAAAAGGAATCGACCTTGCAGGAAGGCCCATGCCACTGTTACCTGGCCCTCTGTGTCTGACAATGTTATTGGGATGTGGGGAATCCTCTCTTACAGTTCAACATCAATGCATGCTCTGCCCTCAGAAGTCTCCTAGAGCATGTCTAATCTCTCCCCTATATTTTGTTAAAAGAACTTTTCAGAAAAAAATAAAATCATGACTCTCATGTACATATAAAAATGTACACACGTTAAAGAATTAATTTTGCTTAAATATTATGGGGGAACCAAGAAGATGTTATACGAGTTCAAAGTCAAGCTCAAAATACTACAAAATTATACAGAGTAAAGGAATGTTGAGCTCAATTGCCAACT
This sequence comes from Aethalodelphis obliquidens, assembly GCF_003676395.1. Taxonomy (NCBI): domain Eukaryota; kingdom Metazoa; phylum Chordata; class Mammalia; order Artiodactyla; family Delphinidae; genus Aethalodelphis; species Aethalodelphis obliquidens. Next base: position 9,028,363 of record NW_020837958.1, on the reverse strand, counting down.
GAAGACACACTGATTTTTCCACTGGGAGAGGGAAGTCAATTCTACTGGACAAGACAGAATCTGCATAATCATCAGCTCCTTACAATTTATAGAGATGCAAAATAGCTCACAACAATGAATAGGGCTAGAATCAAACAGCCAGATGGGTGTATTATAGATCATGAATAGTTTTCCACTGAAGTACTCTTTTTTAAATATGGACATTGTCCTAATACTTATTATGCAATTCTAAATTGCAAAAACAATGCCCTGAAAACTGAAAGCTATTTTGTATATGTTTGGCACTTATATATACCTCTTGGGGTGACCACCTATTTATTTACTGCAGAAATAGTAATATTTTTATTACAAGTATTTTCCCAGATTCCTCTGGAGGTGTTACATTATATATACTATATTCACATATTAGCTTCTTAAAATCAGAAATCTTCTGAATTTTTAAACCCGTTTAGATTCCTAGTGATGGTGTGTTGGAGCCAGCTTATGCCTTAGCCAATCGTATGCATTTCTTCCCAAATTCGCATTCAGTGAATTCAATTTGGTAGCTTGAAATTAGCCAAGGTTGGAGTATTTATACAAGAAAATAGACAAATGCTACAAATCAGGGATCTCGTGTGTGTGTGTGTGTGTGTGTGTGTGTGTGTGTGTGTGTGTGTGGAGCGTGTGTGTTCTGAGAGCTGGTTGTTAAAACATTTACCAGCACACCACTGCCCACAAGGGCTTCAGATAGGGGATTACGTGCCTGCATCCCAACAACTTGCACAGGCTAAGAATGAAAAAACTACATTCCCTGACCTTGAGGAGTTCATATTCTAGTGAAGAGCTTGTGGTCTAGTAAATAGATTTACATATTTGTAAATGTAAGGTTGCTCTATGGTTTATGCTTCCCTCAAAGTGGCTGTTTTACAACAGACTTGTGCCTACTGTCCATCATGAAACAGATGAAATCTAAGTCAACTCAATTCAAGAAATATGTAGGAATATGAGGCCACTAGATACTTAGAAGGATGCACATAGTAGATCATGTAAGAGATCTAAGTGGAATGTAAACGCACACATTTTACTTAGTAATAATTTGTGATAAAGGCTGAAAGCTCCCCCTCAAATAATGATTTTTGGAGAGAAAAGATTACCTAATTAAAACACAACTTATGAATTTTCTATTTACCCCACACTGAACATTAACATTAGCCTTGTTTTAAATGGGGTATTTTTTTCATATAACAAAACATATTTCCAAACACTGACTATGTGTCCGGCACTTTGGTAGGTATCAGAGTTTCAACAATAAATAAGTGTTGCATTCTGTCCCTAAGGAACTTTTATTCTAGTGGAAAAGGATAATATAAGCATATAATCATGATAATACACTACGATGCCTGATATAAGTACTGGGTTGAATACAAAGAGAAGCAATTAGCTCTGTGAAAAAGAGTTGGGGAAATCCTTTCAAAGAGCTGGCAATACCATGAAGGAAGAATAAGACTTTGTCAGAGAAAGGAGGAAGGGCATGCCTGTCAGAGGGAACAATATATACAAAGTTCTACGCACTTACACAAGATAGAATTCTTTAGGAAAAGATATAAGATGGGTTCAAGAACGGGATGGTGGTAGAGATTTCTGTATGTCTTCAAGAGAGAAGACAAATGAACTTATTGTTAAGCTATAGTATTCAAGGCTTATTTTGTATATAAAGATTCTATTAAGCAGAAAAGAACAGGAAAAAATATCCTGGATATACAGTTACAAAGTTTATGGTTTACAAGCTTTCTGAGCTGATATGAAGTCTCTAGAGAGTAAGCACCTTGAGGAGAGAGAACATTCCATATTATTCGTACTTTAACTTCTGGACTTAATTGAAGAATCTCACCCATGCAGGCAATCATTAAATAACTGGTGTACTGAAGAAGGGAAAAATCAACATGAAAACACAGAAATGGTCATTTCATTTTCGATTTTGCTTTGGCTGCTGTATGCTATCTGTACTCTTCAAAGTGCTGGAATTAGCTCTCCTCTTGGTCTATGTGGCTCTGATCTCTCCTTCTTGAACTCATCCCCTGCAAGTCTCCATTTCCAGACTTGAAGTCCAGCTGCCTTGCCCTCCTTCCTCTTCCTGAGCACAGCAGTGAAAAGCCCCCTCAAGATCCTTCCCCTGAGAGCATTTGTATTTCTATTCTCCCTGCTGGAATGGCTACCATGACCACCCTCTCAAAAATAGCACTGTTCATCTTCCAACACTCTTTAGTTCCTTACTATTGCTTTATTTATCACATCTTGACATTACATTACAGATTTGTTTTTTTATCATTTCCCATTCATACATATGCCTCCTATTGGCTGACGCTGCTTGTTGCTCCCTCTTTTATTCCCAGCACCTAAATCAGTGCCTGGCACATAGAAGGTACATAGCAAATTTTTGTTAAGTAGGATGAATAAAAGAATAAATTGTCCTCTTTGACAGTGCTTTTATGGGAAGTTTCCTCAAATTTTTTTAAAGCTAATGCTTTATATTAATATACTTTAATAAAATAAAAACAAAGAGAAAAATTCACTATTTAATTATAAAGAGACTTTAAAGGATATGAAAAATGCTTCATAGGAAGTAAATATATTTAAAATAATTAAGTACTAAGGAAAATCAACAAACTACCAAGAGACAAAATAAAGGGTGAATTTTAAATGTGCTAGCTGCCCACCCAAAGGCCATTTTCCTTTTCTTCCTTAAAATCTTAGTTTTAGTTTGGGGCCTACATTGAGCTCCAAATACAAGACTGTGCTTCCCAGAATCTTCTCTATCTAGGTATAGTTAATCATATAACTTAATCATATAAGTTCTGACTAAATGAGATATACACCAAAGTGTCCTATAGGAATTCTAAGAATTATGCTTTAAAGGAGTAAATTCAGATTAGAAATGACCTCATAATGTTCTTTCTCCATTTTTCCTTTCTGCTTCCTGGAATGTGAACATAATGGCTGGAGCTTTAGCAACCACTGAGGACCATGCTTTGACCTTGGGCTGAAAGACTTGTGCTAGAATGTTGGATCAGAGACAGAGAAGAAACCTGACTCCTTTATGATTTTGTATAGCCCTCATAGCAACTTTGCACTCTTTTCAGACTTTTCCAGGAAACAGAATAACCTTTATCTGCGGATGACACTGTAGTTTTTAGTTTTCCATAATATGCATGAAGTAAAGTTCATATTTCATGTGAATATCTTAAAATATCCTTAAAGTCATGTTTATTGGCCTGATAGTGCACTTATCAGATTGGGCAGTAAATGTGGAAAACCTGCTTACCAGACTCAGTAGTGAGTCTGAGTGATTAAAGAAGTACTGTTGTGGCATCATCATTCTTACTGCAATTGTTGATATATTCACCACCTGTTTAGGTAAGGACATCTGTCAATTTTCATGACTTCGCTAAGTCCTTCATAAATATTAATTAAGCACAGTAGCTCTGAAAAACAAACTGAATGCTTGTTATTGTGGATTTAAGAGCAAAGCACTCAGCATAATTACATGCTCAGATTGGAAACTTCTTGTAGTTTGTAAAAACACACAATTTTTACAGGGCCTAAGCAAGATAAACACAAGGAAAATAAAAGAACTATAAGAGCATTAAAAAAATTTCTGAAGCTACTAGGAAGCTAAATATTTGGGAATTACAAATGATTTGTTATATCTATTCCAGTATGTACAAAGAGTTAGATTGGGGATTAGCTCCTAGTGAAAAAGTAATAATAATAGCCAATACTTCCAACAATAGCCACTATGTATGGCATTCAATTAAGCTCTTTAATGTAGTAAATGTAAATTACATGTAAGCCCTTTACAAATGATAAATGATGAATAAACATCACAGCAGCCCTATGAGTAGGCACCATCATTATCCTGGTTTTTCTGATGAGGAAATGGAGGTGTGGAAATGTTACATAACTTACTCAAGGTCCCACATCTAGTAAACAATGGAACCAGGATTGGGATCCAAGCAAGGAAGCCCCAGATTCTGTGTGCTTAGCCATCGTGCTATATTACCACTGTAGGATGACTGTAAAGAAACCACAACTTGGGGAGCAATCACTGAGAAATTCTAGTGATGTGGCTGAGTTGGAAATACCGCCAACTAAAGGAAACTAGGCCCATGCCATAGAGACTGAGATTTAAATTTAGAGGTTTAGGCTACACATCTTGGAACCAGGATGCCAGCAACACCTGGAAGTGTTTTCCTGCCCTGCTCTCTTGATAAAAGCTGAATGTCCCACAACACTTAAAAGCTAAACTCAACTTAGACCAACCATTCTCAACCCATTTCTCAAAATAGCAGTGGACTCATATTTTGAGGAGTGTCTCAAGTAATTTGTTATGATATGTGTCAGAGTAGCAAAGTTTGGAAATAATGTCTTCATTCTTACAGAGGATATTCAAGGTTGTGCCTGGTCATTGTTTTTCTCACTCACTTGCATTCTGATGTTCTTCTTTGAGTAAGAACAAAAGGAGTGGTATTTTGGTTAATGTGATGAAATTGGGCATTGCCAACACCCATGTGGATATGTTATATGAGCATCACCTACGGACAAAATGTTGGAAGAACTGATATAATAGAAAGAACACTGGACTGGAGTCAAGACGCCAGGAATCTTGGCTCTGTTATTTAATAGCTGAATGACATTAAGTAGATTCCCTCAAATTATAATGACCTCCCTTTGCTGGTAGGCAAATCAAAACGGCATTAGCTGGGACACCTTGATCCCCAAGATCTGCGTCCTCTCATTAAATCATGATGTTCTGATATATAATGGCCCCACTTAGAAAGCTGTAAACAAAGGCAGATTTCATCCCATGTGACGGAGTGAGGTTGAAGCATTAAATAAATTAAGAATGAATTTCTTTCTTTTCTACCAATTGCTGCATTGCTTAAGAATCTAATACGTGCCAAGTTTTCTGCACTATGTTTTACATACTCAGTAATCTTTACTACAACCTATGTGGTAGATAATATAATCTCAAAAAAAAAAAAAAGGAGCTCAGGGAAAATTTTAAGTACTTGTTCAGGCTCAAACCACTAGAAAATGGTAAAAAGAGAAATTTAAGCTCACAGCTCATTAGCTGGAATAAAGGGTATTTAAACTCAGACCTAACTCCATGTTGTGGACTGAATTGTGTCCACTCCCACAAAAAATTGATATGTTGAACCCCTAACTCCCAATATGACTGTATTTGAATATAGGGCCTTTATGGAAGTAATTAAGGTTAAATGAGGTCATAAAGGTGGGGCCCTGATCCTATAGGAACAGTGCCCTTATAAGAACAGACATACACACTCTCTCCCTCTAGGGTAAGGACACATGCAAGAAGATGGCCATCTGCAAGCCAGGAAGGGAGTGCCCACCAAAATCCAACATGCTGGTACCCTGATCTCAAACTTCCATCCTCCACAACTGTCAGAAAATAAATTTCTGTTGTTTAAGCCACCCAGTCCATGGTATTTTGCTAGGGCAGCCCAAGAAGACTAATATACACCAAAAGTTTTCTTTGCTGTTTTTATTAAGCCATGCATAGTCAGTGTGCTCAAAAATGCCTGAAAAATAAGTGGAGGAATATTTGAGGAGTTGGTGAGCTCACATTTTATATTAGATGTTATTGGTGCTTCCTGGAGTTGTGCAGGCACAACCTGCATGGCTTTACCCCATGGTCCTTGCTACTATCTGCATAATTAACATTAACTAATAAAGTAAACATGCCACTGGGTGCCAAATGCTTGAACTGTCACCCTCCAGGACTACTATAATTCATGCTATTTATATTTGTTCTTCTATTGTTTCTCTTCTATGTCCACTACCAGTGTCTCCATGTTGAGTACAATTTTTAAAAATGCTGTAGCAATCCATCTCCAACTAATACACTTCACATTATCCCCATGATATGAGTATTATCTCCACTTTACAGATGGGAAAGGTGGAGTTGAGAGAGCTGCCAAGAGTTAGTGATCAGTGGCAAAGTCAAAGCACAAAGTCAGGTCCCTATTCAGTGTTTCCCAAACTATAACCTCTAAACTTGCCCGTATAGCCATCTTTCTTACTAAGCACTTTCACATCCACTATTTTATCATGTTTTAAATATATTTCCCAGAAGCCTAATACATTTCAGGATGGCAGGCATTATTTCCAGTCCACGCGGTGGACTCTCAAAACATACCTCACCAAAAACAAAAAACAAAATACATACCCAGCCAAACTAAATTCAGCCCTTGGGGCTGCCACAGATTAGCTGCATCAACTGCTGTCCAGATAGCTCTTGGAGCTGCAACGTTGTTGAACAGCTTCAGGAAAATTCATTACATTGATTAGTCTAATTAACTCAGAAAGCAACATGTAAAAACAGGCAGGAAACCCCTGCTGGGTCCAAGAACTAAATAATAGACACACCCTTGGGGTCCATGGACATTTCCCCATGTAGTGAAAACACTAATTCTGGAAAAAGACCAAGCTCAGGACTGGCTCAAGAAAAAAATAAATACATAAAACAAAAGAATTAAGAACTGCTAGGAAGTCAAAAAGCCTAAGGAGAGAGCTCAAAGGACAGGCATTCTTTGCCAAGCCCAAAGGCCAAAGAACTATGAAATTTGCAGAGCACTCAGGAAAACTGAGAGGGAAAAGGTCTCTGAGTTGAGAAGCATGGCTTTCTTTGTTCAAAGCTGGTAATGGAATTAATCTGTTTTTGTGAACAAATGGACCAAATAAGAAAAATAAGAAGGGAAATTCCCTGTGGTACTATTCTTATTAGAACTAATAAATGAATTCAGCAAGGTAGCAGGATACAACATCAATATACAGAAATATGTTGCATTTGTTTACACTAATAATGAAATATCCAAAAGAGAAAGCTAAAAAAAAAAAAATTCCATTTAAAATCGTGTCCAAATAAACCTAGGAATAAACTCAACTAAGGAGGTGAAAGATGCACAAGCTGAAAACTGAAACATTGATAAAGGAAACTGAAGATGATTCAAAGAAATGGAAAGACAGCCCATGCTCTTGGATTGGAAGAATTAATGTTATTAAAATGGCCATACCACCCAAAGCAATCTACAGATTTAATGCAATTTCTATCAAAATGCCCATGACATTTTTCATAGAACTGGAAAAAATAATCCTAAAATTTATATGGAACCAGAAAAGGCCCAGAATTTTCAAAGCAATCCTGCGGAAAAAAAACAAACCTGGAGGTATAACCCTCCCAGACTTCAGGCTATACTACAAAGCTACAGTAATCAAAAGGGTGTGGTATCGGCACAAAAAAGACATACAGATCAATGCAACAGAATAGAGAGCCCAGAAATAAACCCACACACCTACAGTCAATTAATCTACAACAAAGGAGGCAAGAATATACAATGGAGAAAAGACTGTCTCTTCAACAAGTGCTGGTGGGAAAGCTGGACAGCTACATGTAAGTCAATGAAATTAGAAAACTCCCTCACACCATATACAAAAATAAACGCAAAATAGTTTAAAGACCTAAATGTAAGACATGACACCCCAAAACTGCTAGAAGAGAATATAGGCAAAACATCCTCTGTCATAAAACATAGAAATGTTTTCTTATACCAGTCTCTCAAGGCAAAACATAAAAAGCAAAAATAAACAAATGGGACCTAATTAAGCTTAAAAGATTTTGCACAGCAAAAGAAACCATAAACAAAATGAAAGAACCTATGGACTGAGAGAAAATATTTGCAAACAATGCAAATGACAAGGGGTTAATTTCCAAAACACACAAACAGCTCATACAATTCAATATCAAAAAAGCACAACCCAATCAAAAAATGGGCAGAAGACCTAGACATTTCTCCAAAGAAGACATACAGATGGCCAACAGGCCTATGAAAATATGCTCAACATCACTAATTATTGGAGAAATGCAAATCAAAACTACAATGAGGTATGACCTCACACTGGTCAAAATGGCTATCAACAAATGTCTACAAATGATAAATGCTGGAAAAAAAGGAACCCTTGCACACTGTTGGTGGAAATGTAAATTGGTGCAGCCCCTATGGAAAATAGTATTGGGGAATCCTTAAAAAATTAACCATAGAGCTACCATATGAACCAGCAATCCCACTTGGGTATATATCTGGAAAAAATGAAAACTCTAATTCAAAAAGATACATGCACTCCAATGTTTGTAGCAGCACTACTTACAACAGCCAAAACATGGAAACAACCCAGGTGCACATCAACAGACAATTGGCTTAAAAAGATGTGCTATATATACACAATGGAATATTACACAGCTGTAAAAAGAATGAAATATTGTCACTTGCAGCAACATGGATTGACCTAGAGAATATTATACTTATTGAAGTCAGACAGAGAAAGACAACTACTAATGATATCACTTATATATGGAATATAAAAATAATACAGCTGAATCTTTATATAAAACAGAAACAGACTTACAGACATAGAAAACAAACAAGGTCACCAAAGGGGAGAAGAAGGAGGGAACAGATTAGAAGTAGAGGATTAACAGATACAAACTGCTATATATAAAACAGATAAGCAACAAGGATTTACTATATAGCCCAGGGAATTATATTCAACATCTTGGAATAACCTATAATGGAATATAATCTGGAAAAAACAAACAAACAAACAACTGAATCACTTTGCTGTAGACCCGAAACTGACACTGTATTGTAAATCACTTATACTTAAAAAAAAAAAGTTACTATTCATTCATTGATCCCTTTAATATATTATCTTGGGGTGCCATTCTCATTATCCACTGTTTGCGGTAAAGTTTTTACTTAAGTGTGAAAATAGAATCCTTATCTCCTTCCCTTTCCCCTTGCACTTCTTTTATTTTCTACTGAACTGTGTAATTGTTAAAGCTACAGATTTCTACTATGACTAGAAGCCCAGCTCTACTACAACTTTCATATTTGCTGCTAAAACTTACATACTGAAGATGAATCTGGCCTTTTTATTTGTGGTGGAAGATGGGTGGGTTATTCTGGTAGCCCTCACAAGCCCCCATGTTCTCAGGGCTAAAATGCCCACATTATTTTCCGAAGTTAGGCAACCAAAAATACCAAGATACCAACAGAACACTGATTTCCCTTATCCTCTCCCTGATTTTCCCTATATTTTGTGGATCAGGCATTGGCCTCAGAGGTGCAAGGTGGCACCTTCCAGGGCTTTACTTTTTGTCCCACTGGACATTTTTTTTTCCAGGAGGAAGACAAGGCTTTTGTGATATCAGATGGATCATTGGGTTAGAACAGGCTAGCTCTCTTCTAAAATGAGACTTAGAAGTGGACTATGGGAGAGAAGGGAGAAAGGACAATCCAGAAAGAACATGAAATTTCAAGAGAAAGAGCCAGGGGATTCCCAGAAACTAGAAGATCAAGGATAAAATCTTTCTGTGAATATCCCGAGTTATGAAACAAAAAGTGAAAGTGAAAACAAATTGCATCATCAACATGCCTGTCAATGTTCTTCTGCACAAAGGAACAGAGTTGGTAACAAGTTGTCCAAGTAATGGGAAGACCTCAAGTTCTTTAGAGGGGTGAGGAGTATTGGGATGGACAACAAGATGCCAAAGTCAATCTTTTTAAAAACACTGATTACAGGAAAGACAGCAGTCATCACAGAGCATCTGAGGAAATCCAGGATCATTTTCAGTTCTGGGGAAGGAAGTCATTAGGAGGTTAATCAATTTTCTTGTTAGCTCATTAATAACGGTATCTGGTTGCACACTATCTGTAAATTATGCAAGAACAAAATTTAAGAGTGGTGTGGTTGGAAAGACTGAAGGAGCATAAGGTTTAGAAAATCTATTTTATTATACCACATGGAATTAATTGCCAAATAATTTCTTGCATTTCCTACTTACGTACGCAGAAACTTTGATAAAATGATTAATGATAGCAAGCATTTCTGATGAATGATTGCTCTGTTCAAAGCACTTTGTTTTGTGTTTACATGGATCATCTCGTATAATACAGTAACGCTGTAGCATATTTAATATACGTTAATACATATCCCCATTTTAATTAATTTTTAAAGTATTTCATTTTTAAAAGAATAAATATTTTAAAATGATTAATAAAATAATCAGTGTGTTATACTAAGTGTCTAGATCAATTTCTTAAATAAATCTTAAGTGAATACCAAAAACAAAGTTTCCATTTTATAGACAAGGAAATTAAAGGCTAGCAAGAATAACTCTTGTAAGAAACAGTGAATACAGATAGTAAATAGCAAAACCAGGATGTAAAAATATTATTTTATATATTTTTCAGATATTTACAAATTATAACTGAAGAGAGAGAATATGATGGAAGGAACATAGATTTTATAGTTAAAAAGGGTCTGGACTGAGTCCCGGTTTTATTATGTACCAGGAATGTGTGTGTTTAGGCATATTTTATAGCTCCTTAATTTCTTCATTTTTAAAATAAAAGCAATTCTAGCTACTTTGCAATTTTGGTATACAAATGAAATGAGATAACGCATGGATACTGCATAGTCTATATGTATAAGGAAATAATGATAACAGACTTTCTTCATTATTTTGTCAATATAATAAATTTATTGAGTGTCACTCGAAAATGACAGACAGCATTACTATTTTTACAGATCCTGGCACATGGTGGGCACTCAAATGATATTAATGCCTTTTCTCATCCTTTCTCATCTCTCTTTATACAAGGACTACTCATTCATGACATAACTAGTGAGCTAAATAAATAAAATAAGAAAATGAATTTAAAAAGCAGCAATTCGGAAATACTAAAGTTTAATTGAATAAAAATATGGCCCTGCATACACATTTTCTTATTAAAGATAATCTTTGGAAAGAGAGAATTATAACTACCCTTACAAAGCAATTAGGTTCCTTTTAAAAATGAAGTCATAGGTAAAGCCAAAATCTAAGACATAAGTCTATTATATGGCACCTAAGTGTCAACATGTGTCGAGGTTTAAAATGTGACGGATACTTCAGTGAGATGAAATTCAAGACAAATATAAATACCTGCAAGTTCCTTACCATCCTGTTTAGTTTTATGTGATAAAAGCTCTAAATTCTAAAATATTTTACATTCAGATTTCCTTTGTGCCACGACCTATAATTCTCATTAATTTTACAGAACTGTCTGCCTATAATTGTCTGGCATGTTTGCTTCAACAACATGTTTCCATTATATTTGAATTTTGATGATAAACTCAATCAATCCCAAGAAAAGAAAGCAACAAATTTGCTGGAGTAAGGAGAGGCCTAGAGAGGCCATCAGTATTACTCAGCATGGTGGCGAAATGCATGTCCAAGAGCTACTTAGAGAATCACTGAACATTTAAAATTCTAGACTCAATTATGAAATAAAAATGTGGCCTGATAAAATATTCTAGCTGACCTACAAGTCAACAAAGGACTTTAGAATAACTAAGAGGCTCTTGTGGGTTTCGAACCTTTAAACCTCAGGACTAAGAATTTATATACACACACACACACACACACACACACACACAGATATATAATATACACACACACACACACACATACACACACACACAGATATATACACACACACACACACACACACATACACACACACACATAATTAAACCTAGGGTAGAGCTCCTGATTCCTCACCATAGCCCCATGGCCCTTTGAGTCTCATCTCCTACTTTCTGTCCACACACTCATTCTCTTGCATCCACATTGGTCTCCATGCCATTCCTCTTCCAAGCCACATGTCAACCACCTTAAGGCTGTCACTCCTCTATACTCTGCCCACCTCTTGGTATAGGCTCTGAACCCTTATAACTATCTAGACCTTTGCTCTCCAATATGGTAGCTACAGCCCCATGTGTTTAAGGTTACATTTAAATGAGTTAAATTAAATAAGATTTAAAATTTAGTCCTTCGGTCAAACTAGGCTTACTTCAAAGGTTTAATAGCCACATGTAGTCAGTGGCTACTACACTGGACAGCACAGCTATAGAACATATCTGTCAATGAAGACATTTCTATGGGACAAGTGTTGCTCTAGACACGTGTACACTTTATATAGTTTACTTTCATACTCCCCTCTGCCAATCCATCTATATATATCCTAAATTGTAAGCTCCAAAAAAGTCAGTACTATTGTTTGTTTTGTTCACTGCTCTAGTCCCAGTACCTAGGATAGTACTCGGTCCAGAGCAGACATTCAATAAATATCTGTTGAGTGAATAAATGGATTAAAACATAACCATTCATTATTCCCCTTAAAAAGTCAGAACAGTTGCATCACTCCTCCTTAGAGGAAATTTCAGAATGTCAGATTACCCTCAGCTGCATTTCAGCAGGGCCACTTTATATATTGCTTATAATTGTCCAAACGCCTCTGAACGTTAAATCTTTTAAGACTATGGTTTCCTGTAATCACTTGTCTTTTGTGCTAGAGTAAAAATCACTGAAACGTGTTAAGATTTATGGCAGAAAAGTCTGTCAACTCCTAAGCCTACCAAAAATTGTTAACCATCATAAAAGTTTTAGAAGTTGAGCATTTCATTTGAATAGGTTTCTCATATCCATACCACGCCATGGAACATACATATAGATTACTGGTAGATGGAGGCCATCAGTCAATCTATTTCATTTTATAGTTTAGATATGCATTTGCCCTGTAAAATTCATTTTTATTCCTAATTATACTCATCAGAATGAAGGCCTAAGTTTGAGTGATCACACTCTTCCTTGGGTGACCTTGCAAAGAACAAAAAGTACTCCTGAAACTCTAATTCATTATTGTCAATACCGTACAGGATTATTTGATATTTATTAAAAATCTGTATTACTAGGCAACGCAACACCTTTCAAGTCAGATCGAAACAAAAAAAAAACTCTAGATCTGTAGCTATTGAATTCATTTTTTTTTAATTTTGAAGAACTGAGTTTGTTTTTATCATATATTCCTTACTCTAAACAAAATGGAACAGTATATTAAAAAGCACACAAAATATTTAAGTAAAAATACTTAAAAGAGTAATCACTCATAATCTTATAATCCAAATGCAATCCCTGTTAACATTTTGGCATATTTCTTAGTTCTTTGCAGTCTCTTTCCATCCTTATTGTTTAAATACACACTTAATTCTATGTATCTCTAGTTGACTTTCAGCTTTCCTCTCTTAAAACTACAATAGTCCTTGGCATTCATGTGTTCAACTGTTGTTACTTTCTTTTGAATTGCCCTGACCTGTAATGATTTGTATTTTCCAAGATACAAATTTGAATCATGCAGGGAATGTGAATAACTTAAGCTGATGAATGAGTCTATTAGATTGCCTGTAATTTGAACCTCAGTGTGGCTCTTTTGCTCTGTCCTCATTGCTGTGTATGTAATGACTTGCATTCATGGTGACGCTATCATTGGGAGGTAGAATACAGTGAAGAGCGCCAGTCACGCTTGGGTTCCGATACAGCTTCCATCCCTCCATTCAGTCTGCAGCATTTAGCTAGGCATGATACTAGCCTCTGGATATACATATAGCTAATTTTGATTAGAGCTTTCTGTCTTCCTGGTGCTGTGCTAACTACTGTACCTATGTATCTCATGTGATCCTCACAACTGTTATTATCTCTGTTATATTGTTAATAAAACAGATACACAGAGAGAGCAAGTAATTTACAAGTGATGGGGCAACAGTCAAGCTCAGGCATTCTGACTTGTCTCCCTCCTCTTAACCACCGTTGCTTCATTTGAGGTGCTTGGTCTTGGGAAACTTATTTAACTGCTTTGAGCCTCAGTGTATTTTTCTGTATTAAATAAGATTCAGGGCAACTCAAGATACCCTGGCACATTGTAAATAACTAGTAAGTGTTAGCTACTATTATTATAGTATTAATAAAAACATAGACACCTTTGAAGGGAACAAGAAGAATTCCTTGTGGATGTCAAGAATTTACTGTATATAATCATCATTTTCCCACAGTATTACAATTTCCTTGTAGACCTTGTTTTAATGACTGCAGCATAGCCCACATATGGATGTGCTATAACACATTTATGCATTTCCTCTACCTCTAGGCATTTAGATTGCTTCTGAATTCAGTTTTCACTTAAGCAATGAATAAAGCAAAGGATTTCAAAGACATAATCCCTGTACATTCAGTAAATATTTATCCATCGCCTCCCATGTTAAAATCCCTGTGACAGAAACATCAGGAACCACAATGAGCGCTCATAGTGAATTAAGATGAGTCCACAGGGAAGATGCCAGGCAGTGCTATGCAGGCTCAAAGGTGGGAGGGACCTCGCTTACCAGGGAAGATCAAGACCTGTTTTTAGGAGGTGATAGCAGAGTTCCAATAGGTAGAAAATATAAATAGAGCAGAAAGAACACAAGGAGTATGGGAGATGGTGGGTAAAGGCAGAGGGAACACTTTGAGCAAAAGCTAGAAAGTGGCCAAGCATGAGCCCAGGTTCAGGGATAGTGAGTAGTCACCAGCCTGATTGGAGGAAAGGCTATGGAGAAAATGGTTAGAAAATTTTAAAAAGAAAATACAAGAAATATTACAAATTCTTTTAAAAGGTTAGAAATATAGACTGCTTCCATATTACAAAAGACTTTAGGTGGCCGGATAATAAGTCCATTCTTTATTATGTTTGCAATGGGGAAATCATGATAGATTTCCTTGAGTTCAGTGGGTACCACTTAAACTGGCAAAAAAAAGATTTCCTTGAGTTCAGTGGGTACCACTTAAAATGGCAAAAACAGCATCACATAATGTCATGTCATTAGAGAAGCAACTGAGACCTGAACTGGCTGGGATGCAAGAGATGAAATAGAGAAATCTTTTTAAAAAAAAAATTATGAGAAATAACACGGGCACTTAAGTAGGCATAGGGCAGGAGAACATGAGTGCCAGTATGACCCAGGGATTCAGAGCTAACAAACACAAAATATCAAGCCAGTTGAATGGCTCATTTTAATCGCATGTTCTCCTCTTCCATTGTTGAATAAGGAGAATCCAGGAGAATTAGACAGGATAAAGAGCCCCAAACCCCCACTTAACAGAGGTCTGGGGGGCTTCCCTGGTGGTGCAGTGGTTGAGAATCTGCCTGCTAATGCAGGGGACACGGGTTCGAGCCCTGGTCCGGGAGGATCCCACATGCCGCGGAGCAACTAGGCCTGTGAGCCATGGCTGCTGAGCCTGTGCGTCTGGAGCCTGTGCTCCGCAACGGGAGAGGCCACAACAGTGAGAGGCCCGCGTACCGCGATGAAGAGTGGCCCCACTTGCCACAACTAGAGAAAGCCCTTGCACAGAAATGAGGACCCAACACAGCCCAAAATAAATAAATTAATTAATTAAAAAAAAAATCAGAGAGAACATTTCCCAGCTGTGGTCAGAGGAAGTTCTGACTCCTGAATAAAGGCACAGAGAGATGCAACATTGGTGCCTTTGAAGATGAGAATTAGGCTAAGAGCCAGGGAAGGCAGGGCAATCAATCAATCAATCAATCAATCAATCAATCAATCAATAAACAAACAAACAAACAAACCAGAGGTCTGGGTAACTAATTCTGCCATTTCTTTTTAGACCTCCTTAAGAAGGGACTAACCAAGTCTGGGCTCAGAGTGTCTGTCCAAAGTGACATGTCTGAAAGGTGCCTTTCTCATTTGCATTATTAGACAATCATGAGAGCACACACTATTCCAAAATGTCACCCAAGAGAACAGACAAGATACCAATAAGAGGGGTATCTACAGAATGAAATGTGCCAACCACAATTTTATCTGCAGTGCCTTTTGGGAAATTAATTCTTTGCCTCCTTTCCAAGAGCTTCCAATCACGTATCCCTTTGCAAAACTAATTATTTTTAAATGACTGTGTGTTTTCCATCCAACTGTAGGCGTCTTCAGTTTCTATAACTTATCCTACAATGTTTTAGCTTCTACCTGTAAATTATTTCTTAGAAAGGTTTTCTCTTCTAAGTTTTTTACTTACTTAGATTAAATCCATTATTTCAATACACTGAGACATGCAGTTTATAAAAATTAAAAGTAGTTTTGAATGTGTGTGTTTGTGCATGCATTTTACACAGAAAGATCATTTTGGAGATCAGAGATATGTTTCATCCAATTTAGCTTTACATCCCTCAAGTGATTCAGCTTCCAATATGTCCCATGAGATGACTTTCAAAATCCAATAGCTTTTTATTCTATACAAGCTGCCAAATACTCAATAGCCTCTGCATTTATTAAAATCCTTATTATTCAATGCTGATCTGGGTTATATATAATTCCAGTTCCACTTAGCATCTATATCTTTCAACATGTGTGTATAAATCCCCTCCCTATAACTTGGGTTTATGTAATAACATTTCATCTATTCATGTCTTGGTCCCCCAAATCCAATTCTTTCATTATTTGCCTGTTGTTTTTTTTTCAGCTTTCTGCAGCTTATATGTTTCAAGACTTATAGTGCCCATGATAAAGGCAATATGACAACTACAATTTATAAAGACAAGGCAACATAGCCCAAAGATCATGATCTTTGACTCAGATAAACCTGATTCGTAGTACAATACTTTTACTCATTTTCTAGATGTGTATGAGAAAATAACCTACTGTTCCCTATAAGCCTATATTTATTAGTTCATCTCTAAAATTTAAAGAACATAATTTTTACCTATAGGTTTTTTTGTTGGGATTCAACAAGGTAGCATATGGGAAATGCTTAGTCTGCATGGAGTAAGCATTCAATAAATTACTGCCATTTTGATCCCAAGACACCTTCCTATTGACACATAGTCCTTCATTTGCTAACATGTCTTTTAATTCTAATGGTATAGTCTGCCTTGTTCTTTGTTATGCTCTCTCAGTTGTTATTTAAAGGGCCACCTAAAGGCATAATTTATTTATTTTACATCTTTTTTGGAGTATAATTGCTTTACAATGTTGTGTTAGTTTCTGCTGTGTAACAAAGTGAATCAGCTATATGTATACATATATCCCCATATGCCTTCCCTCTTGAGCCTGTCTCCCACCCTCCCTATCCCACCACTCTGGGTGGTCACAAAGCACCGAGCTGATCTCCCTGTGCTATGCAGCTGCTTCCCACAAGCTATCTATTTTACATTTGGTAGTGTATATATGTCACTGCTACTCTCTCACTTCGTCCCAGCTTACCCTTCCCCCTCCACATGTCCTGAAGTCCATTCTCTACGTCTGCATCTTGATTCTTGTCCTGCCCCTAGGTTCATCAGAACCATTTTTATTTTTTTTTAGAGTCCATACATATGTGTTAGCATATGGTATTTGTTTTTCTCTTTCTGACTTACTTCACTCTGTATGACAGATTCTAGGTCCATCCACCTCACTACAAATAACTCAATGTTGTTTCTTTTTGTGGCTGAGTAATATTCCATTGTATATGTGCCACATCTTCTTTATCCATTCACCTGTTGATGGACACTTAGGTTGCTTCCATGTCCTGGCTATTGTAAATAGTGCTGCAATGAACATTGTGGTACATGTCTCTTTTTGAATTATGGTTTTCTGAGGGTATATGCCCAGTAGTGGGATTGCTGGGTCATATGGTAGCTCTATTTTTAGTTTTTTAAGGAACCTCCATACTGTTCTCCATAGTGGCTGTAGCAATTTACATTCCCAGCAACAATGCAAGAGGGTTCCCTTTTCTGCACACTCTCTCTAGCATTTATTGTTTGTAGATTTTTTGATGATGGCCATTCTGACTGGTGTGAGGTGATACCTTATTGTGGTTTTGATTTGCAGTTCTCTAATGATTAGTGATATTGAGCATCCTTTCGTGTGTTTGCTGGCAATCTGTATATCTTCTTTGGAGAAATGTCTATTTAGGTCTTCTGCCCATTTTTGGATTGGGTTATTTGTTTTTCTGAAAATGAGCTGCATGAGCTGCTTGTATATTTTGGAGATTAGGTCCACCAGTACTGGAGTGACAGACAAAAATGGCATGAGACAAAAGCAAAGATCTCATACTCTTCCTTCAACCTTCCTCTCCTAGTTAATCTCTACTTCCTTATGTCTTAGCTCAAGCATTATATTTTGGGGAAATATTTCCACAAACGATTCCACCCCAAATGCAGGTAAGAGAACTTAACAGAGCAGTTAGTTCTGTCATGATATCTGCTTTGTATCCACCACACTAAAATACAGTTATCTCTCCAGGTCCTGTGCCCTAAAAGACTTGGAGCTACTTCATATAGAGAACATGCTTTAACCTATTTTGTCTCTCCATCAATTAGAAACAATGTGACACAAAACAGGCACTGAATTAATAAGTTGTTCTGAATGGGAGTCATCAATATCACAATAAGACTCATGATATCCATTCATTTACTTTTACTGATTTTACCTCCATAGCTTTGTAAAATTGAAATATCCTCCAGAGGTTATTTTGTTTATCTCCCATCCTCTGCTGTCAGGCAGAAATCCACCCAGACAATGTCAGACAGATGGAGGTTGATCCTATCCTCTAAAAATAAAATGGAGTTACCACAGTAACCTATAAGAATCTGTTGTATAGACCATAATTTTTGGCAAGGATGTAAAGCACTTGTAAAATATAAACAGACCAATAAAAGCTGTTGTGAAAATGAATCCCTGTAAGTTGCTCATGTAAAAAACACATGAATTATATAGTTGAAGCGGAAATAATGACCTAAATCTATTATTCTTATGAAAATAGACATGACCTATTTAAATATCTAAAACTTTTGTCACGAACTAGCCTAAATTCCATTGGGAGGGGGGAGAGGAAGACAGAGGTGAATATGGTTTCTTAAAGACTTTAGGATTAAGTGATTAAGCTTACTCTGTTGCCAGTATAAAATTAAAAACAAAAAGAAATGTCCATTGACAGATGAGTGGATGAAGAAGATGTAGCATATATATATATATATACATACACATATATGTGTGTGTATGTATATATATATAATAGACTATCACTCAGCCATAAAAAAGAATGAAATAATGCCATTTGCAGCAACATGGATGGACCTAGAGATTATCATACTAAGTGAAGCAAACCAGACAAAGACAACTATCATATGATATCACTTATATGTGGAATCTAAAAATAAAAAATGATACAAGTGAACTTATATACAAAACAGAAATAAACCCACAGACAGAGAAAACAAACTTATGGTTACCAAAGGGGAAAGGGGGGGCAGGGATAAATTAGGAGTTAGGGATTAACAATATACATGCTACTATATATAACACAGATAACCAACAAGGACCTACTGTATAGCACAGGGAACTACACTCAATATTTTGTAATAACCTATAAGGGAAAAGAATCTGAAAAAGAATATATATATATATTATATATATATATATATATAATATGTATATATGTCTGCATATAACTGAATCACTTTGCTATATACCTGAAACTAACACAACATTGTAAATCAACTATACTTCAATAAAAAAGATTTATGTACGTTAAAAAATAAAGAAAAACAAATATATATACATGTGTGTGTGTATATATATATATATATATATATATATATATATATAATCTACAAGGAAGGTGGAATTTTCCTATAAAAATGAAGATTCCAACACAGTAGGTTCTATTGTTCTTTGTCCCACCTTTCTCAAGAGTTTCTAGCCACCCATATGTGAGGTAATGAATGGTAACATCCAGAAGTGTGATATCTGAGTGAAGCTACATAATTAGTGGAGGATACATATGTTCTAATTAGG
This sequence comes from Aethalodelphis obliquidens, assembly GCF_003676395.1. Classification (NCBI taxonomy): domain Eukaryota; kingdom Metazoa; phylum Chordata; class Mammalia; order Artiodactyla; family Delphinidae; genus Aethalodelphis; species Aethalodelphis obliquidens. The sequence goes on along the minus strand of NW_020837958.1, from coordinate 9,008,596 downwards.
TGTAGGAACCCCTCCTCCATCTCTAGTTTCTGGAGAACTCCCTTCTCCATAACAAACCCTAGACATGCTCTGTAATTCTTACTGATTTAGATTCAAAATACTATACCTATAACATTGTTTACCACAGAAATGTTTTAAGTTCTATGCAATTGAATTGTACCAGAATTACATAATTTCTCCCCAACTACATGATCTAGAAGTTATTCATTCAGTTTTTAAAAAGAATATCTTGAGGCTCAGAGAAATTCAGTGATTTGCCAGAAATCGTATGGTTATTAAGGGAAATGTTGATTTGGGTATTTAAGTTCAAAACACCTGACTCAAAGTCCAGCGCTCATTCCATCATGACTCAGGCTACCAGCCTATGCTATCAGCAAACAAATTTAGGCTAGATCAGTATCAGGCCAATAAATTAACTCCTTCTTTTGTTCTGATATACACAACAAAACAGAACTCTATGTATTTCCTGAGAGCAATTTTCAGCAATGCCTCAAATCTACCACATAAGGTGTTAAACTCCACTCAACTGTGGACGATGGTTGCTGCCCTGACAAACGGCAAGGGTTGTTGCCAGTAATATTTCGCTAGTGCAGAGTCCGCTCCAAGCTTATATCTCCCCTATGCCCAATGGGATGGAAAGTCATTTACAAACTTTCCTGTAACAGTAATAATCCTGCTTATGCTTGAAACTGGCTTAAGGCCAGTCACAAACCATTTCTCCTTAGTTCTTGGTCAGATTCCACAGAGTCTACATAGAACATGTATAGTGAGTCAGTCTTGTATGGTTATGTTGCACAGGGCAATGGGTCTAAGAAATCTGGGTTCTAGTTTGGTATCTGGTCCTAATAAGCTCTATGATTTTGGGAAAATTCACCTCTGAGCCTCAGTTTTTAAAGATGTAGCAAAAAGGACAGGGCTAAATTCCCTTCCTCCTGGAATGTGGTTTATTTCACATATGTGTGCACACACACACACACACACACACACACACACACACAACACACACACTGCCCTTACTGCATTTGAATAGTTACTTAAATGCCTATTAGCTCAGCAGGTATCTATTTAGAACTAGGGAAATAGCAGTTCTCTGATTTTACAGTCTTTTATCTCAGGGTTCTGGAGGACCTTATATCATTTTTTAACTTGAGTCTCACATCCCCCATTACTGAAAAGTGAGACCTCAAAGGCTGTTACTCTGCCATCGCCCATATGGTACCACCATTTGAAATTAACATTGGAACACAGTACACTAAGAAGCAACTCGAATGAAGAGTGTCCTCTCTGAAAAAAGGCTAGACAGAGAACACGCAATACAAATGAACCGAATGGGGAAGCTGGGAGAGAGAGCTATGTAATTTTTGTGGTGGGGATCTCTGGCAGATGAAGTTGTTTTTAAAATTGAGGATAATTTAAATATATAGTAAATCAATGATCTCTCCTCCTCTCCCTCCTCCCAATGGATTATCAGACCCTGTAAAACTCACCCTATATTTATCTTTTAAACTACCTAAGGGTGATGCTCTTTGAAGATGATGATTATGATGATGACAGTTTTCAGCCTGCCTACATCTCTTATTCTCTCCTTTCCAAAACACATCTTCTCCGCAAAGTTAGAATTAGGTCAATGAATTTATCATTGACACTAGTCCCCTCAAAATATTTATGCACATATCTGGTTCAAAAAGTCATAGAGCTGAAGCATGCGTTTGTTTGTTTCCTGGAAGGAGAGGAGGGAGGAGAAAGGTATAAAGTCTTAGGTTGACAGAGGATTTGCAACTTCTCATTTGAATGCAGGATCATTTCCCTGCATTCTCGAGTCAATTATTCCTTGTTGAGAGCAGAGGGTTACATAAACTGTAGAAACAAAGGGTGCCAAAAAGAGAAGGAAAGAGTATAAGAATACCAAGAGAAAAAAGTACCACAGAATATCATAGATTTCTCAGAGACTTAAGCAGATGCTTATTTTGTTCAGAGCTATCCACCTCGAAAGGGGCAGAGACAGGAAGCCAGGAAACTGATAACCTTTTTTAGGTCAGTTTGTTCATCTGTAAAAGGTAGTAATTGAACTTGAAGGTCCCACCCACATCAACTATTACTGGAAGCAGTGACACCAGGAGCCACCCACTGTCACCCACTGAGAAAAATGAGATCCTTAAATCGAAGTGCCCGGACACAGAAAGCCAAGTTTATGTCTGGCCAGGACTGAGTTGGTTTTAAAAACATATGCCTCCTCGTATTGGCTCCCTTTTCTCTCTTAAGAAGAAAATAAGCTGGGCTTTGTGTATATGTACGAGTGTTAGTATCATATTTTTAACATAACATTAAAGAAAATATCAATAAGTAAGTAATCTGCTAAGTATGTTTTCAAAATGCAGCTGTGGAAGAAATTTTACCTTAAAAATGACTGATTCCCAACTGTGTATTGTTCTGAATAAAGAAAATTATTCATTTAAAAAATATCATAGATTTCTAAGCATGGTTATTTGAAAAATAAGAAATTTTTTTCTTATTCTTTATTCATGTTCTGAAATAGAACATGAATTTTTCATTTCAAAGAAAATTTAAAGATATGCTACAATAGGGACAAAGAACTCCCGCTCAGGGTAGACCTGCCACCTGCAAGGTAAAGAGCATGATGAGTCATATGCAACCCCACATAATCCAGATAGCAACCTGCATGATAGGTTTATGAGTGCTGTTTTGCAAAAGAGAAAACTGAGGCAGAGAGTTGTGGTAGGTAAAAGAAGAGAAAGGAGGATTGGAAGCCATCTTTCGGACTCCAGAATCCCCATGCAGCAACCAGAAGCTCTTTCTTTTTCTAGTAAGTCATATCTCACAGCTCATCCTTCTCTCGTCTCCTTCAATCATCTCTTCTAAATAAAGGCCTATTAAACCATCTCAACTAAGCAATACCGGAAAGGTTATGATATTTCCTGGGCAACCTCCAAGTGTGAAACATTTCATTCTTCCATTGGGGCAAATCTAATTGAATTTTGATCCCCATATTTGCCCATGTTTGTATGGCTTCCAGACAAATTGGCAAAGCAGAATAGAGTTTGGACTTCATTCCAAGGAAACTACAACACGCATTGTGACTTGCAGCCTTTTTATGACAGTCTTACTTCAAAGTGAAACAAATCCCTCTCAGGGGAGGGGAAAACACAGGTAATAAACTTTTCCTTTACTTCTGTGCTGAAAGCTATGGTGTACAAATAAGCCTACATTCATCTGGTTTATGGAAAGCAAGAATACGTGCAACACAATGACTGGCAGTAATATTTTCCTAAAGCGCTTCTTCATGAATTATAATCATCTGCTAACAATGATCCTTTACTTGTGTGGTGATGCTCACAAACTATCCTTTCAAATGCATGACTCTTGTCTACACTTGAGAAGTTTGTATTTGTGAATCACAAGCTCTTCCTTTGATCTAGTTTTTCCTTCTCCCATCTTATAAATATGATAACATACTGATAAAGGATGAAGTAAGTACCATTGTCATGCTCCCCTTGGCATTCTGGGAAGTGATCTGGTTTAGGGTAGCTGCACAGACCAATAGACATGCATTTAGCAATGACATGACTGTTTGCTAACAATGCTGGGCCGTCATGCCAGCTCAGGACACACAGGTGAAAAACAGATGTGAAATATTAAGGCACACCAAAGTTTCAATTCTTTCAAAAGAGAAGGAAAATGTAGTCACGTGGGAGCTAAGGAAATAACAATCCATTTACTTAAGAAATATTCAAAGCAAATTTAATCTGTTTTTCTACCCCTTTGAGGAATAACTGTCTTCTTTATCTATTTCTTCCCCTCCAAACAGCCTTTTCCTCTGTATATATTGCGCTATTCCATTAAAAACCCCACATTTTAAAGACATAGTTAAACTTTTCATTTCAACCTATAGTTTATATTATTAACTCCACTGCACATATTTGCCAGGATATAAAACTATTTTAAAATACATTTAAAAAATGAAAGAAGGAAAAAAGAAAACTGTTATAGTTCTTCTTCCAGTGATTTTTCTTAGGAACTTAGAAACATTTCCCCAGGTTCAGGGAGGTTTAGGATTGTATATGCTCACAGATTTTTTAAAAAATACACCCTACAAGGGAGAATAGGATTCACCACTTACTGTGGACCTACTATGTTCCAGATAGTTTTGCACTTATGCTTATGAATTAATAAATAACTCTTTAAAGAGCATGGACCAGAAAGAAATTTCAGGAACACTCAGGATATGATCAGGGCCAACTCATGATATCTTTCATTATTGTGATGTCGATTATCTCTTTTCAATGACTAATAACAACGAAAAACATACTTCATAAATATGAACTGCAGTATGACTCTCCCATCCATATCCTGAGCATTTGGACATTTGAAAAGGACTCTGGGATTCATAGCTGGAACTACCTTTAGAAGCAAAAAATATCAGTGACGGGAGGGAAAGAGAAATTCAAGTATATCAATGTGGAAATGCGTATGAGGATGTTTTTGAAGTTCCTAGATCAATAGAATTTAAAATTAGTATTCCATGTTAAAGAGAAACATTCTCCACTCACAGAAAAAGGGACAACCTACTGACAACACTTAATAACCAAGTCACTGACTTAATTTTCTGAGCTTTCTCTGTAAGCACTGCTGCCTAGCAACTTGAAATTGTTTTCTTATCCTGCTAATTTTCGGCATTAGGGTTCTGTGTGTATGTGTTTACCTAAAAGGGAAAGAAAACAAAAATGGCAGGGGATAGGGAGGATTTGATGACCTATAGGCTGTGGGCTGTAGGCAGGCACTGAACATAGTGACTGAGACTTTGAGACTTCAGTTGGGGTGATGTTGTGGTTGATCATACACTTAACAAGGATTAGACATATAGGAGGAGAAATAATTTTTGTTAGAGGAAGGAACATAATGAATTTATTTTAGGCAGAATGAATTTGAGAGGTCTATAGAACCTCTACCTCCAGATTGCCATAAGTCAGATGAAAATAGGGTTCCGGGGTAAGTGAAAGTGATAGCAATTACTGATAATCATTTGGTTGTCTTTAGCATGTAGGTGGTAGATGAAGACAAGAGGGTGAATAAAAAATAGATACTTAGAAAGAAATGCTCCTTTACATTTCCTCTATTTAATTTCTATCCTTCTCTAGTTTAATGATACTCAAATATGTACATAATAATTAACCAGATGTTATCTAGGAGAATGGATGTGTTCTTACTTTAAAAGGATGTACTGCACCCTTGTTCACATCATTTTCATTGCAGTTACTTGCTTTCTTGTTTGTTCTCCTACCAGACTGTAAGATTCTTAAGGACAGGTCACAGTCGTTGGCACGAAGCAGAGACCCAGTAAATATTTGTTTAAATAATGAATAAAGAAATAAGTGAGTAAATGAGAGAAATCAGGATATAGAAACTGTGCCAGAATCTCAACTCATGTGAAAGTCATATCTTCAGGGCTAACATATGTAACTTTTGAATATCACTGTGCAACCATTTTTGTCATAATAATCAATAGCTAATATAGTGTATGTATGTGCATATGTGTACATTTGTATCTGTGTATATAATCTTATATCAAATTATCAACATACATAAATTTATAGTAAACCATATAGTCAGTGTGTGATAAAATTATATCTGATTATATATATGCATATTTAAATATATTAAATATTACATGTTAGGTGGTAAATCAAGCACTTTGTCTAAATGAACTCATTTAATTCTCCCAATCACCCCATGAGAAAGCAAGCATTATACCTATTTGAGACACATATTTTAGAAATATACATACATAGACCATTGACTAGATTTTATAGATTAGATGTTCAAGATAGAATGTCCAGGGGCTTCCCTGGTGGCGCAGTGGTTGAGAATCTGCCTGCCAATGCAGGGGACACGGGTTCGAGCCCTGGTCTGGAAAGATCCCACATGCCGCGGAGCGGCTAGGCCCGTGCGCCACAACTACTGAGCCTGCGCATATGGAGCCTGTGCTCCGCGATAGTGAGAGGCCCGCGCACTGTGATGAAGAGTGGCTCCCGCTCGCTGCAACTAGAGAAAGCCCTCGCGCAGAAACGAAGACCCAACACAGCCATAAATAAATAAATTAATTAAAAAAAAAAAAAAAGATAGAATGTCCAATTTTCTAAATATGTCATTCAAGCCTCTACACAGCTGGGTTGTGTGTATACATATTTAATATTTACACAATTCACATGGCATATATCTTGCATGCATAGATGTAGGTAAATATCTTATTTTTAAAAAGTTTTATATTTTTTATCAGTAGTTAAAAACAAGAACTGATAAGTCAACATTTTTATATCTCCCCAATAATGCAAAGAGCAAAATGGAAGACCACTTCTACTAAATTTTAACTTTCTCTGTAAGATAAAACAAATAAGATTTTCTATTATGCATGATGGCTTATCAAGGTAAAAATTTCATACTGCCAATAAATTAAGGTACATCAACTTAGACCAAAGTCCTGTAGAGACAGTGGCAGCCGGAGGCGGGTGGGTAGGGGTGGAAGGGGTAAAAATCACTTGTTATGAAAATTTGCTGATTAAATGTAATAACAGATAGTTTTTAAGCATTATACAAATACAACCTCATTTTTATTATTGCTGTACATTTGTATTTTTGTTCACTTGGAAATAGACAATTCATCAATTGTAATCCTCTGGAATGTAGCCAAGAACAAGGTGGAAGGTAAACAAGCCAAAACAGCCAAAATAAATCTTTCCAAGTCCCCAAACTAAATAGCCAGCTTCCTCTCACAGAGAATTTCTAGGTCTTATTTCTCAGACTCTGTTTATTTATATTAGAGACATAATTTGAATGGCTTTCACCACATCTTGACCGAACCACTGCAGTAGCATTTTAACTGGTGTCTCTGCCTCCATTCTTTCCTACTTTTTAGCCATTCTTCAGATGAAACTCTATCATACCAACAAGCTTAAACTTTCTAGTGGCTCATCATTGTCTATTAAATAAAGTCAATCTTTTACGTGCTTTAGAAGACCACGTATGATTGAGCCCTTGGCTATCTTTCTAGCCTAATCAATACTACTACAAACTGGGATGTTTTTTCCAGTCTCTAGCCATACTGGGCTTTAAAAAATGCCTTCGTTTAGTGCCATGCCCTTTCCAAAACCAAGACCTTTACACATGCTGTTGCATCTGCTTGTAATGCTTGTTCTCTTTGCCTTGCTAATGCCCGCTCACTTTCCAGATTGCTACTTGATGATCAATTCCCCATGAAGGCCTGTCTTATATCCCATGCTAAAAGGGTTTGCCCTTAACTATAGCAACTGATACCCCTCAGTCTGGACATGGATCATATTTGAACTAAATAATTACTTAACTGGTATTATGTCTTCAATGTTTTCCTCTGCTAAATCGTAAACTCCAAGAAAAGACTGTTTAGTTTGGGCCACTAATATATCTTAGAGAGCATAGCACATAGTGTGTTCAATAAATACTGAGCAACTAATCAAATGCAGATAGTTAGAAAAGTCAAGAAAAGGTAGAGACTACAGGAGTCAGACAGCTGATATTTTGATAAGAAGGAAGCAAAAACAATATTTTTTAAAGAGCTGAGAAAAGAATGAAACAGTCTAGCAGCCTACAGTAAGAAAAATCCTCATACCGCAATAGTTTTAAAAGCTTCATGTATGATAATCCAGTACAAGAAACAACAGCACGATGACAAAGCTCCTGACTGAATAATGAAATGTTAAAGGGTATTTAGTACTCATTTTTTAAAAAAAGCAAGGGACTTAAAAATATAATTTTAGAGCAATTTTCATTACTCTAATTGTTAAAAAAAAAAACCCAATGGGCTGGCATTTGGAAAGGTAAGGTCCAAAATTAATATACATGTTGTGCCTTCTCTAACAATGTTAAGTAAATGAATAATAAGAGCTAACAACTGTCTGCTTCTAAGTGATGGACACTGTTCTAAGTACTTTATATTTATACTCTCATTTAAACCTCATAGAAACTCTAGAAGATACACATTCCTTACACCCTCATCTGATAGATGCAGGAACTGAGACACAGAGAGCTCTAAGGTATCTGTTCAAGGTCACACAGTTAATAGGTAGACAATAAGACTTAAAACAAAGCTGTCTGATCTGGAGGCAGTTCTTTCTAACACCTGCTCAACAGCAGTCTTTGAGGGTCTCAAAAGACAATACTAACTTGGATTATTTAACCAAAGTTTATCATTTTTTCAGCTAAAATTATTGACCATCTATGAATGCCAGGGACGATTCTAATCACTTTGTATACATTCTCTCATTTCATCTCCAGAACAACCTGTAGGGTAAGTATTATCATTACTTTCAATTTAAAAGTAATTAAATTAAGGCTTAGAAAGCTTGAACTCCCAAGATCAAGCCATAAGCCATAAGCCATAAGCCAGTAGACCCCAGGTCTACTGACTCCAAAGACTGAGGTCTTTATTACATAAGGTCACTTAACTAATAAGAGAGGACTCTTTTGTATAAGATCAATCTTGGTGATATTAGTTTTTGGTCTGGATAATATCGAGTTGGCCTAAAAGTGCCTTCGGTTTTTACATAAAAATAAAAGCCACATTTTTCATTTTTACCTAGAACTTTATTGAACAAGGTATTTGCCCTTTTGTTCCACTATCTTCTGCCATTTTTCAGGCAACTGCATAATTCCATCTTCCCAAAACTATCTTTTTGAGCAAAGAACTGTTCCAGGTGCCTTTTGAAGTCTTCCAGGGAATTGAAATTTTTTTCCATTAAGAGAATTTTGTAAAGACCGAAATAAATGGAAATCCAAAAGTTCAATGTCTGGTGATTACAGCAGATGAATCAGAACTTCCCAGCCAAGCTGTAACAGTTTTTGCCTGGTCATCAAAGAAACATATGGTCTTGTGTTATCCTGATGGAAGATTATGCATTTTCTGTTGACTAATTCTGGGCGCTTTTCTTCGAGGGCTGCTTTCAACTGGTCTAATTGGGAGCAGTACTTGTTGGAATTAATTGTTTGGTTTTCTGGAAGGAGCTCGTAATGGAGGACTCCCTTCTGATCCCACCATATACATAACATCACCTTCTTTGGATGAAGACCAGCCTTTGCTGTGGTTGGTGGTGGTTCATTTTGCTTGCCCCACGATCTCTTCCATTCTACATTATTGTACAGTATCCACTTTTCATCGTCCATCACAATTTGTTTTAAAAATGGAATGTTTTCATTACATTTAAGTAGAGAATCTCATGTGGAAATACGGTCAAGAAGGTCTTTTTCACTTAACTTATGTGGAACCCAAACATCAAAGCAATTAACATAACCAAGCTGGTGCAAAAGATTTTCAATGCTTGATTTGGATATTTTGAGTATGTCAGCTATCTCCGGAGTGGTATAACGTTGATTGTTCTCAATTAATGTCTCCATTCGATCGCTATCAACTTCAACTGGTCTACCCAACAGTAGAGCATCGTCAGTGAGAAATCTCCAGCATGAAACTTCGCAAACCACTTTTGACACGTTTGATCAGACACAGCACCTTCTCCATACACTGCATAAGTATTTTTTGTTTGTTTCAGTTGCATTTTTACCTTTCTTGAAATAATAAAGCATAATAGGCCAAAAATGTTGCTTTTTTCCTTCCATCTTCAATATTAAAATGACTACACAAAAATTCACTGATCTTGATAAGTCTTTTTTTTTTTTTTTTGCGGTACGCAGGCCTCTCACTGCTGTGACCTCTCCCGTTGCGGAGCACAGGCTCCGGATGCGCAGGCTTAGCGTCCATGGCTCACGGGCCCAGCCGCTTCGCGGCATGTGGGATCTTCCCAGACCGGGGCACGAACCCGTATCCCCTGCATTGGCAGGCGGACTCTCAACCACTGCGCCACCAGGGAAGCCCGATAAGTCTTTTTTTAAATGCAGGCTGATATGACAGCTGTCACATACAAGCTAACCAAATTGTTTCGAAGGAAGTTAAAGACAACTAAGTGCTACTAGAGCCATCTTACAGAAGAAAACGAATGAAAGCCAACCCAGTACTTGGCATTGCCCTATGCATTGTAGGATGGTTAGCACATCTCTGGCTCTACCCCTCCTCCCAGTCATGACAGCAAAATTTCTCCAGACTTTGCCAATTGTTCCTAGGTGAGGAGGCAAAAGTGTTCCTGATGGAGAACCACTGCACTAGATAGTAAATTTTTGCTACGGATACTTATGAATAAAAGCCAAAGGTATTCCTACTGCTTAATCTGTATCTCCAAACTTTATTCCAACAACAGTACTTTTGTTAAAGTATACATTTTTTATGCAAGTTAAAACACAAAGTTTAGGGGCTTCCCCGGTGGCGCAGTGGTTGCGAGTCCGCGTGCCGATGCAGGGGACACGGGTTCGTGCCCCTGTCCAAGAGGATCCCGCATGCCGCGGAGCGGCTGGGCCCGTGAGCCATGGCCGCTGAGCCTGCGCGTCCGGAGCCTGTGCTCCACAACGGGAGAGGCCACAACAGTGAGAGGCCCACGTACCGCAAAAAAAAAACCCCAAAAAAACAAAAAAGGAATTTAAATTCACACAAGTTAGAGAAATGAACATCCTTATCACATCTGAGTGTTAGGAGTTGTAATGAAGGATCACTTAATGGGTAAATGACTTGATACAGAAACACGTTTTTAAGGCAGTTTGAAATCCTTTCTCTCTTTCCCCTCCCCGATTCATGTTACCTTCTGAAATGCTATGTTCCATAGGCTAAGGGGAGCTGTTTATATAAAAGATGATCCTTTCTTCTGCAGATTCCAACAAAGTAGGCCCAATGGGGAAAAAAAATCAAAGTTTGAGAGAAGTAACAGCTAAAATGCCACCCTGACATGTCCTCCCTTCCGTCCAACAATCTCACTCAAGCTCTAAGCATTAGCCTAAATTCCAAAGAATGATATTGTAATCTCAGCACTCCGTTAGTCAAATTACACTAAACTATGTCTCTTTGCTTTTGCTCTCCATTTATAGACCTACAATATGACAAAGACTTTGCCTCGAGCTATCCGCTGGCCTTCACGTACAAATGGCCATGTTCCAAGTTCTTCCCCTTCACAAAGTCTTCCTAACTCCCTTCCCAGCAGAGCCGATTTCTATTTCTTTGAGATCTCTAACATGATAGATCTTTTTAAGCTCAGTCTGCCTTGTATTTGGTTATTATGTCTGTCTACCCTGTCAGTTTGTTTGAAGGTAAACTGAGGGTCCCTGGGACCTAATTTCAGGATCCTTAGGCTCCTCCCAGAGCCTACTCCACTGCTTTGTAACCTAGTGCTTAGTAAATGTGTATTTAACTAAGGTGAAAATATCAAAAAGAGAGGAACTTCTCACACGGTTTCTTCTTGTTTCATATTTACGTTAGAGAAGTGAGTGACCCAAGTCAATGTAAATACACAACGTGCCAAGGGAAAGTAGAGAGCTCAGACAACCAATCACATATCTGAGATTCTTAAGGCAGAATTCAATGACCTCTATTAGACAAGGCCTGCTAAAGGAACAGAAAGAACTCAACTGCCTTCCTCGTGTGTTGGCTCCCTGGATCTTGTTTATTCTTAATTGTGTTGTATATAAACCTCTCTCTAGCTGCTATCTTTCAGCCAGAAACCTCAACTAATAGGAACAGAAGCTTTTCTCAACACTTAATAAATGCAGAATACTCCTATATTGTATAGCAAGCAGGGACCTTAACCAGGCTAGTGGTATTCCCTGGATATGTGAATCCCCTGGATATGTGAATCCCAACAGATGCGTGGACACATTGATTTCTTTCCCAGTAAGACACTCAGTTCACTTTTGGCTATGCTTGTTACTCTGATAGAGCAGGATCTTGCTATTCAAAGTGTTGCAGAGCATCAGAAGGAAGATTTCTGGAAATACAGACTTGCAGACCTCACACCACGCCTAATGAATCAGAGTTTGCATTTGAACAATATCCTCAAACAACTCAAATGTACAGAACATTTGAAGAAGCATGAGCCTTGGATATTCCAGCAGCAACATTTCATTTGCATCCTGGTAGTCTCTTTGTTCTAAGCCGAGATTTTATTGGAAAAATAAAATATTTGCTTCTCACACCCTCTCCTTCTCAACCCTTCACAGTGTTCTATATATCCATCGTTTGCTTTAACAGGCAGTATAAACAGAAGAAAAAAGATTTCTGTGATGCTTTGTTGTACACATTTCTTTCATATACATTATCTCATTTGATCCTTATAATACCCCTGTAAACACTACTGTATATAACTTGTCAAAAGTCATCTAGGTAATAAATGCCTGTAAATCTACATGCCCAATGGTGTAAAGATGCTTCTCCCTATAAGAAACTCTTCATATCTCAGAATTCTCTGCATTATAAGCAGTACTTTAAAAATAAAGTTCACATGTTTCACAGAGGAGAATGGATATTTAATGTACCTGACAGATGGAATTTGAAAACACGAGAAAGACGCATCATGACTTTAGGGGAAACAAACGGAAAAGGGATGTTACATTTCATGCTCCTCCTACCTACTCACCCCCCTAACCCTAACCCTAACCCGTACCCTGACCCTAACCCATACCCTAACCCGTACCCTAACCCTAACCCCCAAATTCCATGGAGACAATGACTTGAAACCCCAGGTCTATCTTACTCTTGAGTCTTTTGCCCTTGCTGCTTCCATAACCCAGCTTATTTCATACAGAGACACAAAACATGCACCCTCCTGATGAAAGCTTTTATAGCTGCCATTACATAATGGATTTGCTGTCAGTTTGTCTAAAATGTGTCTGCTGAAGAAATGAGATGAAAAAAGAAAAGCCAATCCTTGTTTATAAACAAAAGAGTATTCAACTAACTAAAACCCAACTTGGGCGTTGTTATCCTGTATGGCATGACCTCTTCAGCATCCTTATTCATGTGACCTGAAGTTTTCAGCAATGAGTAAAAAGCAATGTAAGACAATAATAATAATAAAACATAGTACAGTTTTATGAAGCAGTCGTTTGTAGTGTTAGGATGCAACAGAGTAAATTATCAGTCATATTCAAAAGCAGGGCGCATTTTCAAAATGCTTAATCCAAATCTATGCCCTATACTGAGGGAAGTATCTGTACACAATGCAAAATATGACCTAGAACTTTAGCCTTCATCAGAATGTTTGAACACTGTCATTTAGATACCAAAAGGCATTATTTTTGCATCTTGATTATCGCAAAGTGGAAATCACACTGGTAGTTAAGAGTCTCGAATTAAAAATCACAGAAGTAAAATATGAGAATAAGAAGGAATTTTGGAGAGACTGTGTAGACCTATCCCTTACTTCCATTTTATAGACTTGAAAAGAGAAGCCCAAAGAGGCCATGCAACTTACCGCAAGTTCCACTGTTGTCTGTCACTGACTAGCTGAGTAACTCTGGGTAAGTCCCCTCTCTCTCAGCCTCAGTTTGGTGATCTGCAAAATGAGGCGATTGGACTCGGTGATGTAAGATCCCATACAGCCTGAAAATGCCATTAACCCGCAAGACAAGGAGCCACAGCCTAGAACATTCCCCCCTGCCAAAAGCAACACACAGGAAGATGAAACGATATTGAAGTGGCACTTGGCCCTACTGGTGTTCAGGCTTATTGATACTGCATCTCAGCTGGAGACTTCAGAACCTCAGAGGTTGCCGTGCCTACCACAGGCTGTCAGATCAGGAGAGGATGGCTATTGGCATATTCTTTGCCTGAGAAGTGTTGCAGCTGAAAATCAGTCCAGAGTGATGGTAAATCCTCCCCTCCCCCTTCCGAGGATCTGGTGACTCCCTCTGTCTGGGCTTTGCCTCAGGGATTTCTCCTCAAGGTTCCCTGGAGCCCTGGGAATCCAGCCCTTGACCTAACCCCAGACAAAGATGCATTTCCTCCTGGAAGGCTCCCCACCTGGACAAGTCATTCAAAATCAACCTTAAAAGGGACTTTAGGCTCCAGAGAGCTGCACATTTTAGCATCTTTTAATCAGCTGTCTGGCCTTGTCTAGTCTGTAGTGAAACCTTTTTATTTTATTACAATTTTATGACGTTAATAAGCAAAGAGTTGGTATGCTTAGTGAAAAAGGCAAATTCAGCCTTCGAACGGTGGACCTGTCATGATCACTGGTCGGACTTTAACTACATTCACTTATGCTTCTATTCCTCATTCTTACATAGTGAAGTATCATTGAAATAGCTTCTATTTATTTTTTACAATGAGTTTCCATCTTTCCTTTTTCTTTTTTATTATTTTCTAATGTGCAATCAGAAAGTCAGGCAATGGTTTAGGTTTTTTAAAGGACATTTAAATATAACAACTTAACAAGGCAGAACCAGATATTATGTATGCAGAAGTGGACACTGACAATGACCCTATCAATGAAGCCAATCACTAAACCAAAGTTTAATTGATTGGCCTCAATTTAATGATGTACACCAGTGAACCTGAAGCATTGTGTCCTGTTAGCAGTAACACATTGCAGGAAAGCTAGTATCTACATCTAAATAATTGTAGACAAAATGTGGTCAACCAAGAGAAGAATAATTTCATAAATGAAGTCTAATCCAATAAATATCTAGCACTATTATCATCATCTGTTACTTACAGAGTGCTTATTATGTGTTGGTCACTCTCCTAAACACTTTACATGATTGCACAGTTTTATAAATTTACTTATTTATTTATTTTTATTTTTGGCTGCGTTGGGTCTTCATTGCTTTGCGCAGGCTCTCTCTAGTTGCGGCGAGCGGTGGCTTCTCTTGTTGCCGAGCGCGGGCTGTAGGCGCATGAGCTTCAGTAGTTGTGGTGCGTGGGCTCAGTAGTTGTGGCTAGCGGGTTCTAGAGCGCAGGCTCAGTAGTTGTGGCGCATGGGCTTAGTTGCTCCACAGCATGTGGAATCTTCCCAGACCAGGGCTCAAACCCGTGTCCCCTGCACTGGCAGGCAGATTCTTAACCACTGTGCCACCAGGGAAGTCGCCGATTTCACAGTTTTAATCTCACAGAAACATTGGGATGTTAACCCTATCGGAAGACTTGGTGACAGGAAAGAGTCAAATAATGGCCTCGAAGAAGGGTTACCTTGTTGCAAACATGATCACAAAATTTTAATTGGCCTTATTAGGCAAAACCAAGAATGAAAGGTACAGGGAAACCTAGTTTGGCTCAAGTACCATCTGTAGGAACTGAACAGCAGATATTGTGTGCCTACCGGGAGACTGTTTATTGGTAAAGTACTCAGCATCGCGGTTCTGTGGCCAGCTCTCAGAGGTGCTATAGTAAGGGATTCTGACAATGCATGGAAGTATTGGAGGAGCTCTAAGGACCTGCCAGCCCTGGAATTCTGGATAAAAATAATATTGTGAACATTGAGGGCATAGCTATACAAATAAACAAATGAATCAATACATGGATGAACAATCTTAGAAATTTATACTTGTATATGTGTCTCGGTTAAAGTACTCATTCTACCTTGTGTGAATTCTCTGCACAGCCTTTCATCTTCACTTCTTTTAGATTAGAAATTCATTGAATCTTGACTCACCACATACTAAATATTAACTTTGGGAAAAGTGTTCATTTTCCTCTTCTATAATAATTGAACCTCTCCTACAGGGTTGTCATAAGGAATCTATTAGATTGCATATGTAAAGGATTTAGCCCAGTGCCTGGCACTAGTAAGCAACAAATAAAATTAAATAGAGCTTTTAATTAGTATTACCACTATTACTTACCACCTTTATTATTGTAATTATTACTAAGCCACAGATGAACATCTCAGGCTCAGCATCTTTGATTTTAGAGTTTAATAAACACCAACCAATAGCCATCTTTACATTCCAATAGATCAATCAAAACAGAAAATTTTTATCTTCCAACCTGCCAATTTAAATTGAAGAGAGAGAAACAAGCCCATACTACCCAAGAGCTTATCAAAGAAGCAATTCAATAAAATGTTTCAGCATGCTGCTCTCTTAAATGAAAAAAGAATACAGAGTAAGGAAAAGAGAAGAAATAAAATATTTTATTCTAGTCTCTTAAAAGTGATTATTCTTTGAAGCTTGTTTTATGGATAACAGATGAACATACATTTCTATCTATAGTGAAGGAACTGTTATACACCTTTACAATTAATTACTGTCTCCAACATTCCTATGATATTAATGTCAAATTCATTTGAATGTGGCTTCTGGAACAGAAGGACTGCTTGTTCACTTCCTTTGTTACTGTAATAACAACTGGATGGACTTTTAAATTGTATAAGTTCAAACTGATTTAAAAAGGAAAATTTCCTCACTGTGATTTACACCAGTATTTTTTCAAACAATTTTAGCATGGAGCGCTTCTTTTTATAGAATATCTTAGTTCCAATATAATACCTATCATTGGCTAAGGAAATACTTCATTCTTCGTGGAAGTACTGCAGTACCTTCCTAGAGTCTGAAAAGTAGGTAGAAAACCATCTTTCAATCCAAACACCTTATGTTATTGATGAGAAAAATGAATCCCCGAAAGGGAAAGTGATTTGACATTGTCTCACAGCTACTTGATGGCAAAAGTTAGAATTCAGGACTCATTCATTCAGCTCATGTTTATTGAAAGGCTTCCCTGTACTCATTCTGTACTAGGCTTCCCACATATATCACACTTATTATTTTTTAAAGTCATTCAATTTCCATTTGACAACTATTCACTTCGTATATCTACTAAGTGCAGACACTGTGTTTGGTACAGTGTGCTGAAATAAGTATAAGGAAGAGTTGCTATCTGTCAGGAGCATTTTAAATACTAGTTGGGAGTGTACATAAATATAGTAGTTGGTAGAATGTAGCTAATATCATAAGAAGGAAAGGAAATTTGACAGGAGTTAATGTAATAATTTCCTAGCTATATATATATCCCTCTATCTATTAACCAGTCATCAAATCTGTATTCATCATGTAGCAAAGAACTGGTACTGGAAAGGTGAGTAGAAAAATTCAAGAGCAGCTAGAAGTTTACAGTCTGTTAAGTAGCTGAGATGCACAAATAAAAAATTCATTTAAAAAAAGTCAGAACAATAACTAAGTAATAAATATAATGCAGCTAATTCTATATTAGAGAGATTCTTAAAAGAGAAAAGCTCAGTGTGGATTGACTTTAGGAATCTGAGAGGGCTTCAAGGAAGAGGTAGAATTTGACCTTAAAGTACTTATTATTACCATTTATATTGCATTAGAGACATTTATGTATTCCATTGCACCTGGATTTCTTAATACATGCTCATTGGAATAACTACATAATCATACTTTTTCCAATTAATAGCTCATGAACAACTAGCACAAAATGGCATTATAATATCAACAGACCCCTAAAGAGGTTCATATACAGTGCAATACCTCTCTCTTTCTCATATCCCTATCTTTATCTCTTTATCTTTCTCTCTACCACTCTCAAAACTGAAAGTAAAGTTTCACAAATCAAACCGTATAACGTGATGCACTCTAAGTTTTCCATTCTGTCCAATTCTATTTCTAGTCTACTCCATCCTATCCTATTCTATCCTACTTTATTCCATTCCATTTCAATCTATTTTACTTTAGAAATTGCAGATTTGTTGAACAATTAAATTTATTTCATCACCCTCTCTGGATGCATGAATTCAATCACATTCTTGATCTATTCTAAGGATTATTTTCTTCATTTGTAGAATGTGAATAATAATGCTCTTTATCTCCGTTACTATTTGTTTTATGTACTTGGGTGCTCCTATATTGGGTGCATATATGTTGATGGATAAATAACAAGGTCCTACTGTATAGCACAGGGAATTATATTCAATATCATGTGATAAACCGTAATGGAAAAGAATATATATGTATAACTGAATCACTTTGCTGAACAGCAGAAAGTAACACAACACTGTAAATCAACTATACTTCAATAAAATTAAAAAATTCTCTTTTTAGCACTAAATAAAATACTGCTGCTAACACTGTGTTTGGGGCTCAGTATTCAATACTGATGTATTATATGTGACACAAATTATTGTTAGGAAATTCCAAACTTTTTAATCAATTGTTAGGGAAAAAGAGAAAAAAAATGAATAGGATTGTTCCATACTTTTTCCAGACATTGAATACTCAATATTACTTTGTTTTTGGTTAACTCTGCAGACTTTTGATTTAGTACTTAATCTCCATGGTGATTAAGGGATGTGGAAAATGATAACATTGGCATTTCATTTAGATGCTTCTGTGAGGTGACATATATGACAGATTCATTCTTCTAACTTTACTGTGGTGAAAATCATCTCATCTCCTATTAGTAGGAAAAATATGAACAGAAGCATGTGGTTTCCCTCACCACTAATATTTGTACCAGTGGGAAAGATATTAGCTAAAAGAACTGAAATCTATCTTCTGATATTTTAATAATCCTAGTTTGAACCCTCAAAACACTGTTTACATAAGAGGTTACAGGTAGAAGTACCATATTTTGATTTCTACCTTTTTAGATTATAGAAGCAGCTCATTCTTTAATGATAAAACTCACTATTCAATGAATTTTTAACTAAAATATAAACATTAGAAGTAAAAGGTATGTATGTGACATATATATATATCTTCCAGTATTCATGCTCACAAGAAGCAGAAAATAATTTGTTTACCATTCCTGCCATGAATTATCAGGAATCTAAGCAAAGAGGAATAATACCACCTGCTCAGCAGGAGATAAAGTGATACCATTTCCCCAGGAGGACTTTATGGTTGTCTTTTAATCACTCAAGAGACTTTTCTTTAATCTAAACTAAACTTGCTTGCTTTCAACCTCACACTCCCACCACCCAATCCTATAATCCCTTCCCTTTTTTTTTATACTAATTTAAATATGGACCTTTTAAAATCACCACGTGTGCCGTCAGCATCAACATTTCAAAAACATCTTCAGCGTAACAACCGCATGCACCACACTCGTTTCATTTTGTTAATTGAACGGTTCTTGAACAACCTCATTATCTGCCCACAGCACTCAGCATTTTCCTATTATAAAGCTATCCTTTGCAATGTCTTCTCTGCCAACCAGGAAGGCTAGAATCTTGCTTAAGAGCCCCATGTTTTCACACTAAAATGGGGAAAGTGAAAATAACTAATATTGAGTGACTACTACAAATCAGGCTGTAAATGGTATGAGATTTAATCTTCAAAACAATCTTATGATATAGATATCATTATATGCATTTGAAGAAGAAGATAGAAGCACAAAGGGATTCTATTACTTATCAAAAATCACACAAGGGGTAGGTTCTTGAGGGGAGACTCTCAGAGCCCACACTCTGGGCCACTGCATAGTACCATAAGTATTAAAGAAAACCTGAAACACTCTCTGGTCTTTTCTGTCAGAGAGCCTTTTGAAGGTCTTAATATTCTGGTTTTCCAGACATGGGAATCACTTTATCTCCCAAAGGGTTCTAAGCTTGTGTAAAGCTCTTGTTCCAAGTTCAAGTTCCAGAAAGCTCTGGAAGACAGGAAGAGTTAGCGGCCAGTCTGTAAACACACTGACTGCACTATGGGAAAACTGAAGCCAGAAAAGCTTCCTCCTGCTAGTAGAAAATGATTTTATATCTTCTCTTAAGAGTTTTTTCATATGCAGCTTAAAATCCACATTTGAAACAAACAAAAAACCCTCCCACATAGAGTTATGTCATTACCCTGATTTGTACATAACCATGAATCAAAGTCTGCCTCAGTGGTAACCGCATGCAGTCAAAGCCTTGTGGGTGATTAGTTTTCTGTTTGGCTCATCTTTGCCCCACTACCCAGAATGCTCTCTGCTTTCCATCCTCCGCTAGGGAAACCATTCTTCATTGTTCTGGGCCAAGCCCCAATGTCATTTCCTCCATAAAGCTTTTTTTCAACACCTCTCCAGCCCCAGTTCTCCTTCCTTTGAGTTCCCCGAGCACTTCATTCATGTCTCTAAAGTGGCACTTATCACAGTGCCTTATTTATTTCTCTACCCTATAGACAAGGTTTCGTACCCTCAGCACTACTGCCTTTGGGTGCTATATAATTTTTTTTATAGGGTTGTCCTGGGAATTCTAGGATGTTTAGCAGGACTGTACCCACTGAATGTCAGTAGCATCTCCCTTTCAACTGTGATAACCAAATTTGTCTCTAGATATTGTCAAATGTCCCCTGAGTGATAGCTAGTATCACCCCCAGTTAACAACCACTTCTTTAGCTCATGAGGACCACATGAACAGTGACTGTGCTTTTTTTTTAATCCTAATATACCCAGGAGTATTAGGCCTACAGCAAACAGTTAATTAAAATATGTTGGTTGGAATCAAATTAGTCTCATTTCCCAATAACTACATACTGTATTATAAAATGCACTGAATTCACACTTCATTCAAAAGTGAAACAAAAGTGACTGCTAAATTACACTCTGGATTCAAAGAAAGAGAGATCAAAAGTCGTTAGATGTCAAAGTGAAAAAAAAAACTTTTCTCTATATATTTAAGAAATCAAAAAAGTATGTATATACATATATTATATATAACAATTAAATATATTTAATATATGCGTATACAGACACACACACACACACAGACACACACACACACTTAATGACCTTTCCTGGAAAACTGCATTCAGAAAACTAGATAAAAGTAATCTGATATCTCTAAATACATCATGTCTAAAATGCTTTGTTCGCTATAATATGCAGTGAATCTCTAGCTTTTTTTTTTCCTCGAAGACATATTCATGAAAAAATGATGATTATTTTGAAATTTCCAAATCAGAGGGACTTGATTAAATAAAACAGCACAGACAGTATGATATTACCTTTCTTCCTGACAAGATATTCATTTTTTCCCAATTTAGTGCAGAGCAATTGAAAGTCATCTGACTTTGCTTATTTCTGTAGACTACTTAGCCATTTATTTGGACTGAAAAACAGAACCACTGTGATCTTAACACCAAGTTGTGACGATGAACGACTTTTTCTCACCCTAGAAGTGAACTGGCTCTGCATATCTTCATTTATTTCTCAAGCTGAGGTTTTAATTATAACGTTCTAAAAGTGACATAGATTTGTCTTTTCAGGTTTAGGTAGTTTAAAATCTACCAAAATCAGATACTCTCATTGGGATACTGCAAGCAGTAGTGGTGCATTTGGCAATTCGGGAATCTTTGTAGGAAAGAAATATAAACACAAGACAAGCCCCTCCTGAGTACCTGGAAAGGAGTTCACTCAGAACCAATAAGCATGATCTCCTACAAACTGCAGAATACCATCATTGCAGTGGCTGCATTTTACTGCTTGTCTCTTTTTGGTTTTAAGTATATTCATTATACTTTTCATTATAATACTAGGAGACAGCGATTATTCTTGCTCCTATAAAGAGGAAGTAATTAAATACCAGGACAACTAAAAGATTGCATGATGTCATTTAACTACTCAGTGGGTGAAGCAAAATCCACCCCGTGATTCTTCTCTGATACAAACAGCAAGTACCTCAGACTACACAGCAGTCCCTTTTGCGACCAATCCTCCTCCAAACATCAGCCATATTCATATTCAGACTTAACAACCAGAGGCATTTTCAAACCTTCTCACTCCCTCACCCCCTGCACTGCCCTCAGCCCCTTGTCCCCGGAGGCCTGCAGCAAGGAAGGTAAAAGTAACTGAATTGCAAGGGAATGTGCATGTGTATAAGAGTTCAGTTCGGAGGTTGAGGGGCCTGTATACATGAGATAAGAAGCAAATGAACAGAACTTTCACCTTCTCATTTTATACCAACTGGTTTCCTTTTCTCTGATTTCGGGTTAAAGAAGTTCCTGGCATCCAGTAAGTTACTCTAACTTAAAAGAGCTTACGTAATGCCTTACACAGATTTCTGTTCTTAGGATTCTTTGACAAACAAGTCATTTTCTGATATTCTCACTGCAGTATCCTGTGCTGTGACACAGCAAAGATCACATGCTCATCTGGACGCCTATTTTATAGATGCATCTTGGAAGGGCCCCCTGTGGTGTTCAGTGTTAGGAGGATTATTTGGCATCTGGTTCTAACCAGCTTCTAACCAGTTACATGAACTTAGCTTCTCTGAGCTTCAATGAATCATTTATACTTATGTTCAACCTATTATCTCTCTATTTTGTTTGTATCTCTGTATCTCTGTATCTATCTATCTATCATCTATATCTATCTATCTATCTATCTATCATCTATATCTATTTCATGGAAGCAGAAGACTCAAATGAAATGCTATAGGTGAAAGCATCGTGTAAACCACAAAACATTATTCACATGTAGCGACCAAGCAATTATGTACATACATACACATACACACACACACACACACACACACACACACACACACACACACACACATTGCCCCAAGGAACAGACAGCTCGCAAGACAAATAGATCTTACCACACACTTTAAGGTTCCAAGTCAGCACAGGCAGACTCCATTGTATCCTGATAGGGGTGTAAAAAGGTCAAGTATTGATATAGATTTCCAAGAGGAGACAAAAAATAAAAAGCTCTTTCTAAAAATTTTTACTCCATTTTGCTTTCATTCAGGGTTTCTTTGTGAAGCAGAGATGCTTTGAAACCTACAGGATGGCAAAGATAAAATGGCCCAGCTTCAAAAGGTGTGCCTAGGATTGATTTCACATGTCCTTATGACCCTTAATACACAAAATGGAAAGCTCCTATATTCTTGCAGTAGAGAACACACGACAAATGAAAGTAAAACAATCAAAAGCTTTGTGTAATCCATGTATAAAAATATATGACATGTTTTATGCTTATTCACATAAACAATGTTTTATCTAAACACTTTTATATAGACATATCACTGCACAAAACATCAATAACTTTCTTTTTGAGAAACAGAGATTCTAGACTCATCTTCCCAGACCTTAACTGCCTCTCTGCTACTAAATGAAGTGCTTACACAAACATGTTAATGATGTCTGGGTAAAATTTTAGAGATGACAGTGACCCTGGAGAGAAAAGAATTTTGGATCAGAAGAAATTTCACCTAATCCTCAAGTGTAAGAAATGCTACTTGGCATTTATACAGAGAGAAACAAATCCTAAATATCTTTATTATGGTTGCAGAGGCATTCCACACTGAATTCCAAAGTTATCATTCACATAGATTCTCAATCTATACTTTTATATTCAAATATTTAAGGCTACTTCTGGAATAAGAACTCCTGTGGTTTGTTTGCTTGTTTACTTGGTGTTTTTGACTAAATACCAAGCAAAGAAGCAGGTTGGCATATAGAGCTGGTGTAGAATCAGATACATCTTGATTTGAATCCCAGATATGATACTTTCCAGCTGAGAGACCTAAGACTTATTACCTAATCTCTATAAAGTGCAGTTATCTATAAAATAAGAGTAACAATAACTATCTCAAAATATACTCATGATGCATAAATAAGATTACCAAAGTAAATTACTTCGTCTGTTATCATGTTCTCACTTCTTCTCTTCAAAGGATCAGGGTGAACATGGTTTGTCCTAAGTAAGGAAGGTGATGGAAATAAACTGATTGATGGATCGTTAAACTTAACCTGGAAGATGCACTATAGCCCAGTAGTTACCCATTGCCTTGGGTTCAAATTCTGGTTTTGATATAAAACAGCTGAGGGACTGTGTGTGTGTGTGAGTCATTTAACCCCTCTCTGCCTGAGATTTCCTGACTATAAGCTGAGAAATGTGCTCCCAGGTTCTCTGGCAGGAGACAGGAAGTCATTTTCTCTAAACCATTGCTTTAGCTTCAGCCGCAGTTGTTCATTCACTTTTAGAAGGAGGAATTCATTTATGTCTTCAGGAGACAGATATATCAAGCCATCCGTTGTTTCTGCCAATCACCTCCTGCCAAAGCCCTGATGTTTTATTTCATTAGTGCAGGCATTTTCCATTAATTTGGATACTGTTTAAGAGCGTTAGTTCCAAAGGACATTGTTTCTTGGTTCGTCCACTTTGAAGGGCTATTTAATACATTACTGCAATGAATTGACCCCTTGCCAAGAAAGAAGCAGTGGCCACCCAATTCTAATCAGCTTCTGAAATGTGGTTCTAATGCTTGGCCCAAAGATACGTTTATTGTGGTCTACCTGGAACTGACAGAAACAAATCAGATTTCTATTGGCTGAGCAGTGAAGATTAAACAAAACACATTATGCAAGTGTTTCCCTTCCTTCCTTCTCTCCTTCTTTCCTTTCTTCCTTCCTTCCTTCCCTCCTTTCTCTCTTTCATAAAAACAAAAACATAAGAGTATTCTACGATATGCCAAGTGTAATAGACACGGTTGACGCCTGAAATAATGTATCCTTATCCCCATTCTTTCTACTTCCTAAGTAAACCTCAGTTTTATTCAGGTATTTACCCTCTTCCATGCAGCTCTCCACAAAGCCTCAAAGAGTGGATCCTGACTCATCTGAGACAATCCTGGTTGCCTCATTTCCTTTGCTAGTGGGTTATAGGATTCTAGCCAGTGAAACATTAAGGCAGGCTTAGTGGAGATTTCTGAGAAAGTTTTCCTCAGTCTTAAAAGACTCAAGAAAGAGCTAAACTCTTTGGTCCTGGCCTATTTCATGTCTGGATATGATGCCTAGCACACTGTTGTAATCTCTTGTGACTACAGGGGGCGTTTGACTAAAGACAAAGGTGACAAGCACATAACAGTAGAGCAAAATGATGGAAAGATGTTTGTCCTTGATGCTGCTGTTGAAACAGTAAGATAAACCAGAACCACTCTTCCCCTGAACTTTGTGTTCTATGTGAAAATACATTTCTTTGCTTTTTAAAAGCCAGTAGACATACCTATTGTTAAGTGCTACACCAGGCCATGGTTGAAACATCAACAGAGTATATGATTCTGTAATAGAATTAGCCCTTCAAGAGTCCTGGAGGGCTTCCCTGGTGGCGCAGTTGTTGAGAGTCCGCCTGCCGATGCAGGGGACACAGGTTCGTGCCCCGGTCCGGGAAGATCCCACATGCCGCGGAGCGGCTGGGCCCGTGAGCCATGGCCGCTGAGTCTGCACGTCCGGAGCCTGTGCTCCACAACGGGAGAGGCCACAACAGTGAGAGGCCCGCGTACCGCAAAAAAAAAAAAAGAGTCCTGGAATTACAAAGTGAGCTACTCTGTATAGTTAAACATTACAGCAATGTGCCTGTCTCCTAAAAATAGCAAAATTGAGCATTATTATTCATGTACATCATGCTCATAGTCTCTACATGCATCTGTCATCCCCATAATTATAGTGAGGGGGGTATTTTACAGTGATGCATCCAACCTTCTGGACAGCAAGTTTGGATTTGGACCCAATCAAAATGCTCAGATACTTGTGTGAACTTGTTTCACAAATAGTTGGAAGTTTTAAAAATAAAAAATCCACCTCAAAAACAATTTCTGCCTAAACTCCTTAATTCTTTCAACTCGTTTTGGTTTCTCAATTTTCTCAATATGCATTTCGAGAACGGTAATTATTTGAATTATTCAATTGCAATAATGTCTATAGGTATATTACACTAATATATATATATATATATATATAAATAATTTAAGATTCCTAGGAGCAGTGTCTATATTCTTATTGTATCATTTGTAGGCTCTAGCCAAAAGCTACTTACAGAGAAAATGATCAATCATATTTTGTGACCAGTTAAGTTACTGAGAAGATATGGAAAATAACAACAATCTCAACACCTTTTTCCTTCTACCATGAGTGTTTCAGCATATCTTTTATTGAGCCTACAATTACATTTGATTCTAACCTAAATCTGTTCTGAATAGGAAGAGTGAAAAATTCCAGATTCTTCAAAATATTCTTTACTTAAAACCCTCCTGTCTATCTGAAGGGACTTAAACCAAGGAGGAATAGTTCACTTTCTGCAGTTGAACTTCTCAATGTCAACAAACCAATACACCTAGGAACCAATATATGAGCATAGGGATAACAGAATGATTATTAACCCAGTCCACACGAAGATGACAATGAAGAAAATGATGATAAACAGCTAAACTGTATAAGTTGCTTACCATGTGCCAGGCACTGTTGCATCCATTAACTTCTTTAATCCTCATACTAACTTTCCAAGTTTCATCCTATTGTTATCCCCAGTTTGCAAATAAGGTAACAAAAACACAGAAAGTACAGTGATTTGCCCAAGGTCTCACAGCTTACAAGTTGAGTGTCAAAAACAAATTTAGGGAATCAGGCTGCATCTCAGTCTATACCCTAAAAATATAGTAGATGCAAACTATTACATATAGAATGGATAAACAACAAGGTCCTACTGTATAGCACAGGGAATTATATTCAATATCCTGGGATAAACCATAATGGAAAAGAATATAAAAAAGAATACATAGATATATATATCTGAGTCTTTGTTGTATAGCAGAAATTAACACATTATAAATCAACTATACTTCAATAAAAATTTTTTTAAAAAGGAATAAAGCACTAATTCACTAACAAGCAACCACTGACATTCATCTCCTTTCTTCTCTCAACATATTGCTGTTTTAAAAACTAATTCTGCCTCTTGCCAAAAGAAAACCAGAAAAAATATAAAATGCACTCATACACAAAATGATCACCAAAATACAAAAAGGAAACAATTATTTTAAAAGCATTATATATTAAATTTAGAAAGAAAAATAAAGGAACACTGAATGTTACTGGTAGAAGAGAAGAACAAATTCAAGTTAACTGGGATTTTTCTCCCTCCCATAATAAAGTTCCTCCAAAATATATAGGTTAGGGTTATGTTTTATCAGAAGGGAAGACCATTTCTTGTGGGTGATATATTTTCCAGTGCTGAGGAGAAGGCATTCTTCAGTGGGGTAGCAAATATAGTCTTCACTGGAAGACGATAGTGACCACTTTCATCTTGCCTAACTGAGAAGATTATAAATCTGAGTGATAAAAATGAGTTTTAAAAGTTATGAGATATGGGAAGGGTATGACACAAATAGCCAACTTCAATTAGAAAAGAACATATCTTTAAAACAGAGACCATCACTGCTTAACACTAGAAACAAAAATTACATGCAGTGATGAAAGCTGAAGAAACAGCATTTTTTGGCCAGAATTTGAAATCTCCAGCATACACTCAAGGAATCAGCCACCCCGTTCACCCACTGGAAAACACACACACCTACACACCCCCACACCCCCCCCCACACACACACAAAACCTCTACAACATACTCCACAACTCCCCGAACACAGTAGGATCTTAATAATACTGATGTATTAACTGCACCTAATTATTAAGCTACTAGCTACAATATTAGTTTCTCAGGCACAGGGGAAATACAGTAGTCATTAAGAGCACAATTTCTGTGTGAAATTGTCTGGATCTCACACTGCTGTGGCTATGGGACCACTGATTTTAAACAAATTTTGTGACTGAGTTGCCTGTAAAGATGAAAATAAAACTGGTACGGCATTTTGAGGGTTAAAGAAGTTAATACATCATGACAGAAAATGCTCATTGTCTTTCACATCCATTCTCCCCTGCTTCCTTTTAGTATCTCCAAACAGGGCTGCCCTGTGACCCAACTTCAGGGTCACCATTCACATTATAACCTATAGGGATGGCAATCCCAGGAATCATGCAATATGGCGGACCCATCCCCCAACATCAGTAGTCCCCAACCTTTTTGGCACCGGGGACCAGTTGGTGGAAGACAATTTTTCCACGGACCGGGGTGTGGGGGATGGTTCAGGCGGTAACGCAAGCGACGGGGGAGCGATGGGGGAGCGGCAGATGAAGCTTCGCCTCCTGCTGTGCGGCCCGGCTCCTAACAGGCTGCGGACCAGTACCGGGGGTTGGGGACCCCTGCCCTACACTTTAGCAAAATACCTGGTTAACCAGCTAGAATCCAGATTTCCCTTCCTTCATTGCAGGGAAGGCTGGTCATGTGACTAAGTCCTGGATGACAGAACGTGAGTACAAATGATGTGTGCTGCTTCAAGATCATGTTTGACATGAAGCTGCTCATCCTACAGTCTGATATGGGGGCTTGGTTTTAGAGAGCCAGCAGCACACAGAGGAGGATCAAACCAGACAACACGGAGAAGGAACCTGGGTCCCGGGAGGATGTTGTGGAGAAGTGCATCACCACTGCCTAGTCCATCCATCTCTGTGTTGTTAATGTGAGATAGAAATGGAATCTAGATCTTGCTTGGTCCGTTGTACTTTAGATCTCTCTATTCTAACAGCTGGGTCTATTTCCTATTAAATACCTATGTGTAGAAAACTTAGAACTGTGCTTGGCACGTAGTAAACTCTCATTAAATGTTAGCTACTATCTCAGTAAGTGAAAGAGTCAGTATTTGAAAACAGAGAACACTGTGTACCTCCAAAGCCCATATTCTTTCCTTTCCGGGAGAAAACGCTGCCTACAGTGCGTAGAGACTGAAAAGGCAGAGTTATTTGCTACAAGCTCCTCAGTTAGCAATGCTTTAAAATCCCTTACAGCATAAGAGGGTTTTCTTCTACATTCCCCAATTTTTAATGCTGTTCTCAGTTCAAAATCACATTTAAAAAATTAAGCTGAGATGAAGTGGGAGAGTGGCATGGACTTATATATACTACCAAATATAAAATAGATAGCTAGTGGGAAGCAGCCGCATAGCACAGGGAGATCAGCTCGGTGCTTTGTGACCACCTAGAGGGGTGGGATGGGGGTGTGGGAGGGAGACGCAAGAGGGAGAGGATATATACAGCTATATGTATACGTATAGCTGTTTCACTTTGTTATACGGCAGAAACTAACACAACAATGTAAAGCAATTATACTCCAATAAAGGTGTTAAAAAATAAAGTAAATAAATAAGTATTGCGTTTAAAGTAAGTTTGGTGAATAACTTGAAATTCTTTGATACTTGTACTTTTGACTCACTCACCTTAGTCATCCCGTAAAGCACAGAGCAGTGAGAAAAATAAGGGCCAAGAAAGAACTACCTGCATACTCTTCAAGCTAAATTTTCTAGCTGTTAGATAAAAGGACTTTCATTCTTTGGACCATAAAAGATTTTTTTTTCTGAGCTGATGAATACACTCAGGCTCTCCTTGAAGAGCCAAGACTGCAACTTAATTTGGATGGGAATTCCTATACCATCATTCTTCCTCTCCTCCCAAGCCCTTACCCTGGGCAGAACTGCCAAGAAGAGGAATCTCCTCTTCAGGATCAAGTGTGCTTGCTATTTCAGAACCTGCTCCCATTCCCCATCCAGTCCAGGGGAACAGCTGCGGGGCATTTTCCACATCTTTTTCCAGACCTCCAGCTGCCCCTGTCTGACCACCTCTGAGGAAATTCACAGATCTGAAACATACACTGACCATCCATTTCTACATACATGGCGTGACTAATAGGCTCCTTCAGGGAAACAGAGAAACACATTGTCCAGTATGGCCTTACAACACTGAATTAAATTGATGAAGGTCAGGGTCTCCTGCCACACATTTAAAAGGGCAGTCCAAGTATTTTTTGTTCTGGAAACAACTGAGAAATCTGTTGTTTTGAAGGAACAAAGTCTTAAATAAAACTTTCTCTTCTTTTCCTCATCTTCCTCCCATCTCTAGCACAATAAATGTTGATTCCTTCCATTTTTTTCCCATAGCACTTTGTGCAAAATTCTATCAACATCTCTTCCATCATGCTATAAATATCTGCTCCCATGTCTTTCTCCCTGAGTAGGCTCTGTAGGTCTGTCTTTCATTATCCTCTTGGCATGATTGATCTCATTACTTTGCCCTTTTACTTTGCCTCGTGTATTTCATGTTCATGCTTTCCAGTGTCATTTTATTATTGCAGCTGTTGAAGTAATTTAAATATGCTTTGAGAGTATACATAATGTTGGGAAACTTATTTTTCAAAGTGAACCTCACAGATTTAGACATTTAAAAAGGGCTTCAATTTTGCCCTGCTTTCTAAATCCTCCACAGCCTAAATATTCCATTATCTCCTTTTGCAACCCCAAAGTGTCTCAGATTAAAAACCACACTTCAACTAAAGTCACAACCAGTGAAGAAGATTGGATTGTTCTCTTTTCTGGAGAATAGACACAGCAGGTATTGAATATTTTGGCAAAACTCAACTCCTAACGGCACTAATGGTGTCATTTGGCACTAATGCATTGTCAGGAATTAAAATCTGAACAATAGAGTTAGAAGCAAGACAAAAAAAATATCAATAAAATTCATCTCAGGCAGACAAGTATGTGGT
This sequence comes from Aethalodelphis obliquidens, assembly GCF_003676395.1. Taxonomy (NCBI): domain Eukaryota; kingdom Metazoa; phylum Chordata; class Mammalia; order Artiodactyla; family Delphinidae; genus Aethalodelphis; species Aethalodelphis obliquidens. Next base: position 8,978,316 of record NW_020837958.1, on the reverse strand, counting down.
CCACATTCGATGGAGGGATTATATGCATACATAAATAAACCATTAAAATCCTCCTGCTAAGAGTCTGCCCAATTCATGGTGATTTGAGTTGCTGCAGGGACAATGGCAAATCTACACATCATTTGTTTGTTTGCAGGATGAGAAGGAAGAATTGGACAGATTTTAAACATATCCAGAGAATCCATTTCTACATTTGTAGAGTAGTTAATATGATATTTCAGTAAAAATGTGGAGCACATTTTCCAATGTGTATTTGTAAAATAAATAAATAAATAACTGCTACAGTCAAGTCTTATTCCAGCAGTTCCCAAGGCACCATCTAAATTCTTTGGTGAGTTTATCATGTGTTATAGTGAATACTGTATTGCTCAAGGTACTATGAATAGAAAAGGAAGGAGCGAACATACATTTATTGAATCTTATGGTTAGGTACCTTATGAAATCCTTACAACAACTCTCTAAGGCAAGTTTATTAGCTTCATCCAAAGATGAAAATAACCTAAGAAAGTTTGAATCTTGCCCAGTGGAATATAATTGGCAAATAATGGAAACAGGATTCAAACAGAGATTGCTTTGGTGCTAACATCCATGTTCTTCCCATTGCCTTACACTGGTTGATATAAAATTCATCTAAAAATGTTGGATTTCAGAGCATGAATCACTTCCTCTCTGTCCAACACACACACACACACACACACACACACACACACACTCACTCTTATTTTCCTCTCTGTCAAAGGCCAGTTTAAGTGTTGCCTTCATCCTAAAACCTTCCCTTTTTTGACCTACAATGGCATGCACTGCTTCTATTATACAATTCTGATCTTGAGACCATACTGTCATGGAGGGGGGCGAGTGGGCAGCTAATTATTTCTCAGAACTAGTTATGTATCCTCAGATAGACTACGATAATTCTTAACCTAAGAAATATGTCCAACTTCATTTCTATGCTCAATGACATACCTCATCTTGGCTCCTAATAAATGTGTAATCAAAACTTGTTAATTTACTGAGTTATTATAACTCTGTTATTATACAATATTACCGAGTGGTACTTCATACATTAGAGTTACTTCAATGTAGTCGAGTACAAATATTTTTTTTATGAAGGTATTGTGTTTAAATGAGGTGCTTACTGGGACATTGTGAGGGCCTTTTTATGTAAAACTAATAAATTGCACCTTAAGGTATAATATGTGCACGTGTGAATTTTCAACTGTTAGGGTTGCTTACAATGGGAGTAGAACTGCAAACTGAAAAGAAGGTAGGGAAACAAAATGAACTTCCATAATAATAATGGTAAATTCGTATACTAGAAAGTATAATAGACACCCTGCTATCTCCAGGAACATATTTAACTTTCTGTAATCGTTGTTTTCATAAACTCCCTACTTCAAAACTTCATTGCTTTCCCTGTTCCTCTTTCATCTGGAGGTGAAATTATGTGTGGACAGCAAGACAATGGAAGAGAAATACAATCTTTTAAGAGAACGGCATGAAGCTTCCTAGTCAGCAAAAGCCCCTGCCCTTTATTGTATCACCAGTTTTCCATATATACAAGAAAGGGTGAGAATACCTTTCTGGGAGAGGGTCTTTTATCCTAAGCTGCATCCTACCACGTGGTAAGGTCCTTTAAACACAAACAGTGCTTTCTACTTGGTGAGTGACTTGTTAAAGGATCTAGTCCATGCCTTTCTACAATGAGAAAATAATACCATTAACTATTGCAGCCAAAGATACTTCCAAATGAGATACAAGAGTGTCATGGGTTCACATTGCATCACAGACCTTCAACCCAAGAAGACTTGAAAAGAAATCACGATGCTTCCTAAATTGAGTACAAAGCAAACCATTTTGTGATTCTGAGTTTACAGAAGGAAAGTGTTGCATCTGATTTTATATTTTTATGATTTTATGCAGAGCTTTAAAATTCATCCTGAAATTAAACATTATATGTTTTAAAAATGAAAATATAGAGAGACATTGAAAACATAAATAAGCATTCTTTAGGAAAATGCCGTGATTTTCAAGACTGAATTAGAATTTACATAACTTATAACTGTGCCATTGGCGAAGAGATCAGTTGAAAAAAAATGTTAAAAGATACGCCTTTTAACACATGACATTTTGGGACCCATCTGGAGATCTATTTAGAACCATGATTATCAACACAGGCTGTATGTACTTCAGAATCACTAATGGAGCTTTTGGAAACTTACTCATCCCTGGAGAGTCTGAATCAGCAGGTGACGCTCCCATATAGAGAACTTTAAATTTCTTCAGAAAATCCTGATGCAGAGTAGGGATTGAGAACCTCTGATTTAGAGACTCTAGGTAGAATCATTTAAGTATCTCACTTTACCAAGCCCTGTTTTCAACCCCTTTGAAAGCTATTTTGAATTCTAAACTTTTCAGCTTTCACTTTCTAAAGGAGGAAGTTAATATTGGTACTTAAAGGCTCTGCGTTTTAGACAGAACCTCAGCTTTACAGGCCTGAAATAGGATTATTTTGAATTTATTTAATATCTACAGCTGATGTTGCTATCTTAGAGAGTTTTCAGTCTTATCCCAGCAGTACCCCTCATGCTACAAATGTGATATTTCTCATAATAAGAGGTAATCACAATGGTGACCAGCAAATGGTCAATCTAAAATGTCCATTTAACCTAAGAAAATGTTCCACTAAAAGAAGGTGTTGAAAGTAAATATCATAAAGAGTAATAGTAGTTAACATTTATTGATATCTTACTATGTGACAAATAGTATGCCAGGTGCATACTCTTTTTCCCTTAATGATAACAGAATGAAGTGGGTATTATTATCCCTCTTTACAGTGACTATTATTATGCCTATTTGCTATTATCTCTATTTATGGTAAGGAAAGCAATACTTAGAAAACGTAGTTCGAAAAGAGATCCTAGTGATAGCATACAACCATGACAAAGTTCAAAGTCTACCTTACTTGCTCTTAAATACCTCACCACACCACTCCAATCTATTACCACTACCTTAAAACAATAACAAAATCAAACTAAGGAAACTCCACCTTTCCTTTCTCCTTTATTTAACCTGAGATCTGTTTCTCTAAATACTACACAGTAAAGAGTAAATTTGTATGAACATTGAATAGGCTATTGATACATAGCTTTGGTTTTGTGTATTCCAAGGGATGTAAATTTCTTATCCCTGCCCCACTCTGGGAGGAAAAGATCCTTGCAGAGCAAGTTTTAGGAACTCAAATGAGTCTCTGAGGGCAACCCTTATTTCTGAGGCAGGTCCTGTTACATCTGGCTAATAATTACTCTTTTAGAACTTGGAATTCCTTCTTAGAATCTTTATCTCCTGAGAGAAATGCAAAATGGAAGGAGGTTATACTTCCCAAGATGTATGTAAAACTAACCCACATGTGGGGCTTCTAGGGTTAATGCAAGGATTCTCCTGAAAGAGCAACTCGAGTAGTTCCTCCTCCCATTCTGGTGGTCCCTGCTTGCTGGAGGTGATGATGAGACAATCCATTCTTTTGACATAAGTCAAACCATTTCTCTATTATGATAGCCATGGCTCGCCAATCTAATTAAGGGAAACACTACACAGTCAAGGTATCAGTTTGCTCAGGCTACCATAACAAAATATCACAGTCTGGGTGGCTTAAAGCACAGAAATTTATTTTCTCACAGTTCTGGAGGCTAGAAGTACAAGATCAAGGTGTCTGCAGGTTTGACTTCTTTTGAAATCTCTTTAACTTGCAGATTGCTGGCTTCTCACTGTTTTCTCACAGTTTTCCCTCCGTGTGCATGCATGTCTGTGTCAACCTCTCCTTTTTATAAGGACACTGGTTGTTTTGGATTAGACCCACCCTAAAGACCTCATTTTAACTTAATTACCTATTTAATGCTATTATCTCCAAATACAGTCACATTCTGGGACACTGGGGTGTCAGGACCTCAAAATATGAATTTTGGAGGATATTATTCAGCCCATAACACTCACTCTTTTTCTTTTAAAAGACAGAGAAATATTAAGATTTAAGATTCTCTTCCATTTTATTTATATAACCTCTACTTTTTCAACCAACCTAAGAACCCAAATCCTTACGATGAGGCAGAGGTGAAGAAAGGAGAAGAGGAGGACTATTGACTTTCATTTTCACACAGTTACTCCTTGCACAGTTGATTGGAAGCTGGAAATTCAATAAACAAAGATTTCCACTCCCACGGGGTTTACAGCTGCAACTAACAAGATCATTGATTGTTTATAGGCAGAAGGAAGTTGAGAATTATCATGGGTATCTGGTGATTTTGATCACAGTAGTGTATACAAACAATCTGCTTAAGCCAGCTCTAATGCTTCTTTTCTGTTTTTCCTTCTTCAATAAGGTGTCTACCGGGAAAAAGGCTGCACGTAATGATGCTGGAGCACCTGCTGTAAGCCAGGTGCTGCCATGGAGTTGTAAACTCTCCATTTGAGTAGCTTTTAAAAAACCATAAGAGACTTTCATACACTAAAGGGTTGGATGCATTTTATGTATCCCAAAATAATTTTCACCAACATTTCCACTCCCAATTCAACCCAGAAACATATCCTACCTAAGGAAAAACAATGAGCCTGCCATTCAAAACCAGTCCCCAACAGACTCTTTCCTTTCCAATAGACCTGTAAACCCTAGTCCTTTTTTTTATATATAAATTCTGTAGTTTCCTCTGCTCTGCCATCTGCTTCCATCCTTTCAACAACACTGAATGTGGGAAAGACAGCAGAGAAGCTTCATTTTACAGATCAGAAAAGAGAGCTTCAGAAGGGTTAAATGACTTTCCCGAAATTGCAGAACACAAAGGCTGGTAACGAAAGTTAAATTTTCTTCCCTTACCAACTTTAAAACTCTATTACTTGAGAGGATTTCATAACTAGCATAGATTGGTAGTGGCTAGCATATTACATAGCAGGCATTTGATAACTTGTGCTGAACCGAACTATGTCAAATATGCTCAGGTCCTGGCTCTGGCTGAAACTGACTCAATGAACGTAAGTTGGGGATATTCCCTGGCCCCTGAAGCTATTAAAACAGAATTTCTGCTCAACCCTAAACCTCTCACTGCGGTATGAGGCATTCATTCTTCACTCCCATCAACTCTGAATGTAGACCCCTTTTGGCAATGTGGGTAAGGGCACATGGAAGACTCTTTGATGACTGGCACATATGGACATTATGGTGGTCATCAGTGGATTCATTCATAACTGCATCTCAGACCCAGAGAATCAGTGGCAGAATTTATTTTATCACTTCCTATGATTTGACAAACTAGGAATGAACCACAGTGTGCAGGCCACTTGCTTCATCTCCCGATTCATTCAGTTATTGATATAATTCCAGTCAGACAAGCATTCAGTCCTATTCTAAAAGGTTCTATCCAAAGTTCAGTGCTATAAACTATCATTAAAAATCTTAGCGTGGGGCTTCCCTGGTGGTGCAGTGGTTGAGAGTCCGCCTGCTGATGCGGGGGACACGGGTTCGTGCCCCGGTCCGGGAAGATCCCACATGCCGCGGAGCGGCTGGGCCCGTGAGCCATGGCCGCTGAGCCTGCGCGTCCGGAGCCTGTGCTCCGCAACGGGAGAGGCCACAGCGGTGAGAGGCCCGCGTACTGCTAAAAAAAAAAAAATCTTAGCATGACACATTAATCCATATCTGCACATTACAATGGGCAGCCTCCAAATTCATCATAACCTGAACACAGACATACTCAGGAGTTCCAGAAAGCTGAGAGTTTTTCATTAAGTGGAATTCTCATGAAGAGATGGAACCAATAATGGAAACATATTTTGAGATTTCCATAAGAAAAGAGCTATTTGGTGGCTATGTTACATTTAACATTTTTCTCCAACAGCCTCAAAAATGAAAAACAAAAAGCAAACAAACAACAAAGCAAAACAAGCAGAAAACATTCACAAAGTGTAGAATGCAATCGACCCAAAATTGCATACTCAAGGAAAAAGATAAAACAAATATCTGGGAGCATAATGGACTCAAACCTTCCTTGATAAATTCATGTCTGATTCAGAAATTGAAGCTAATGATAGATACATAAGGAGATTGCTATGAGTTCTGGATTTGTAGATGATCCAGGTGAACCTATTCCAAGAATCACACCTGTGAACCAAGAACCACGATCCATGGGAAGGATTCTGTGGACTCCCTGAAATAATTGAAAAATTGTACGTGTGTGCAGGGAGAGGGTGAAAGTCCCATAGAGAAAGAACAATGGCTCTCAGACCTGTTCAACGCAGTACATCAAAAATAAAATAAAAAAGAAAGAAAGAATAAAATGGTTGTTAGTGAAAAATCATAATTTCAATAAAACATCTTCATTTGGTTCAAAGTCTCAACCAAAAATCATCTTGGAGGAAAGCAAGTCTTATTATAAAATAATTAATTAAATTATTCAGACAGAGTGTAAACCTATGATTCATTCTTTTTCTGTCACTGCAAAAACACCAAATGCATTAGTGTCTCAAAGGGAGAAGAAGAATCCTGAGTGATAATTTATCTTTTAAAGGGGCACAAACTCAAATTCTTCACTCAAAATCAATAATCTACATATGCTAGCTCTCCTACATTTAGTCACAGATCTTACTTTGTGGGATGCACACACTCCCCTTGAGTCCACAATTATGTAATTGTACAAAACTGGCCAAAGTACCCAACATTACTTTGTGAAACTCTTTCATTTTAATCACTATAGTCCAACTGTAAAAAAGATGTCAGGAGCTGAAATTTAGCAGCAAGTTCTCAAATGGAAAACAATGTGAACATTTCTATAACACATATCCTTGTCTTTCTTCTAACTCTGTAGTCGGACTGTAATCTTTGCTCAAAACAGTTAATAGTATCGGGCTTTCAAGGAATGTGATTTTGAAATAATATTTTCTTGTATATATTATCAAATGAGCAACCTATTATATTACACTAAATTCAACTATAAGTATCGATACATCCCTTTTATAATTAAAAAATGTCATTCCTGTATAAATGCAAAATAACCTTCCATTTCCCTTATCTACCACATTCTATTTATAATTTTAGTGACAGTATAATGATGTTAACATTATAATATCTTGTAGAGAAAAATACTGATACTAAGATCCTTACTTCTAAATTATGACCTACCAAGGAATATGTGTGCCTATTTGTATATTCATATATACGTATTTATATATATATACATATGTGTGTATATGTGCCTACGTATATATACATATGACTGCATACACATATATAAATTTCAAATATTATCAAATGAGAACATTATTGAATTTGAATGCAAAGCATTAGGCAAAACTTGTATGTTTGTGTTTATACTATAGGATTTTAAAAATGATTTAACAATTAATTTAATTTGGTCTAAGATAAGCCAACATCACTTTAGGTTTCTGCTCTCTGTCCTATCTGTCTGTGTCTTTCAGAATAAAGTTACAAATATAAAATAGTTACACTATAAAAAGTAGAGCTTACTGATTTTAGTGGGACATTTTTTTTCCTTAATAAACATTAATGGCTAACTTGGTTAAAACTAATTAGTTCCTTGTGTTATACTGTTTCATCATATTTTTAAAACCATGTGTATATATGTTTTAATACCCAAAGAAGTGTCTTAAAACACAAATGCCTAGAGCTAATTTAACAGCACTATGAGATAGAAAAATTCAAAATATTGTGATATTGAATTTTACAAATGGAAATTTTACTTAAATTCAAATTGTATTCCTAACAGAGGGATCAAATCTTGCTCTAAACAAACTCCAAGGTTTAAGTGTTCACTATTCCATTTATTTTTTTTCAACATTGAGTACCTACTGTGTCTCAAAGAGGTAGGCAAAGAAGAATGTCTGGCTCCTACACAGGAAAAACTCTGAATGATGTGGGGAAGACAGACAATAAACATTTAATTACTAAATGATGTGATAAGCACCACGGTCAAGGTGTGTGCAAAGCGCTTGGGGAGAACAGAGGTTATGCTATAATGGAAAGTTAATGTCAATTTATGCTAACAATCAGTGCACACAATTTAATAAATGGAACAAATAAAATGAACTGTCTTAAGGCAATGGCACTTAGTTCAGGACTTTTCACAGACACACGAGGTACAGAAGGTATAGGAAATCAAGGAACATATATTTAGTGCATTATTCTTTTAATCCATTTGCTTTGACAAGCAGCTGAACTGTTGGGATGGGCTCCAAGAAAAGCTTTCTTTTACAATGGATACCACTCTATTACAAACCACATTCCACTCTATTTTACCATAAAAACATATTTTTACAGTTAGATCTGATTTGTAGGGATTTGAAAGAAGAAGTGAATCCCTACACAAACGGAAAAACAATGTCAAAAAAAAAAAAAGTAAATACAATTCTGTGACAAATGACCACCATACCTGTCATTCGCTTGTGGTTATTATGTGTTAAGGCAGAAGAGAATGAAACAAGATATGATTGCTGAAAACAGAAACAAAAATAGATTTTAAGTGAATCCTTTTTCTGAAAACCAGTTGATGATTCTGATGCAGGGTATGGAACCCTAACAGCTTCTTACTTAAGTTCTTTTTGATGGCAGTGAGGTGAAGATTTCAACCAGGTGTGTAGTCCTACTTTCTTCTTGGGGTTGGGGGCAAGTGGACAGTGGCTGTTTAGACATCTGACATGAAATAGACATCCCTGAAATTAAGTAGGCATAGAAAGGGAATTCTCCAGGTATATCAAAAGTAGAATGAAGCCATAGCCAGGAAGCTTGGGGAGGAGGAGAAGAAGAAAGGATTGTTTCTTTAGTCACAAAGAATGGAATTCCTGTCTGAAGCTGCTTCAGTGTTTTGGCTACTCCCCAGATGCATGAATACTTCTGAGAAACAGCAAGATCGCTATCTAGTGTGGGAAGTCAAAGGAGAT